>NC_026005.2:675000-730955 GCF_000442705.2 Elaeis guineensis
GAGTCAATGTGCTACTGATGTAGCATAAAATCCTCTTGACAACCTGAAAATGACTTGGATTATGCATGAGTTATTAAGCAAAAATTAATGGCATAAGAGATGTCAGGTGTGTAAGAGTGAGGTATTGGACAGTACCAACAACACTTTGATACAAGGTTGGATCATGGAAAGGTTCGATTCTAGTATGTGATTGAGACTTTGTGCCCAGTGGTGTTCGAACAAGCTTTTTACAGCTAGACATATTGGCATGTTTAAGAATCATGATGACATACTTTGTTTGGCTAAGGAACCACACCACCCAAAGAGAGCTGAACTTCAATGCCCAAAAAACAGTGAAGAGGATCCATGCCTTTCATGGTAAACTTGCAGCTCAAAGTCCCAATAAATTGCTCAAGAAGAGCATTGCAACTGCCAATAATCATCATATCATGTATGTATAATAAGAGAGCTAAAGTACCATGTGTACACTTGTACACTTGTAGAAAATACCTATAGTCCATGAGAAAGGAACCAAAGCGACCAAATGATGCCCTCAGAGTCTGCTTGAGACCATATAGAGCATGGTAGGACTTGCACATATAGGATAGATGATTAGAGTTTATGAAGCAGGTGGTTATTCAATCAAGTATATAGTGGTTGCTTAAGATAGTCGTGAAGAAAGGCATTCTTAACATTCATTTGACGCTGAGGCCACTGACAATAGCAATGGCAAGGATGGTTTGAAACTTCGAATACTTCCAAGTTTAACAGCAAGGGAGAAAGTTCTATGAAAATCAATGTCTTGCACTTGGTCATATCCTTTGGAGGCTAAATGAGCTTTAAGTCATTCAAGAGATCCATCAGCATTCAATTTGGTTTTATAAATCCATTTGCATCTCAATATCTTCGCATTAGGAGGTCATGGGATGAGAGTCAAAGTGTGGTTTGCATTAAGGCAGCATGTTCCTCTAGCATTGCAAGAAGTTGACCAGGATGCTTCAAGGCTAATTTAATTGAATTGACAGCATGATAGTTGGCATATTTCAGGTTGGGCTTCGCAATCTCAGTCTTGTTTCATGTAATCATAGAATGAGTAGAGATGGACCAGTCTATTGAAGAACCTATGGTAGTTGCAAGGATGAACGGATGAGCCTCCAATTGTTTCGTATCATCTCGGATTTAGCTGATAACGATGATAGAATCTTTCTCAATGAATATCTTTTTATTTTTTTCTATAATGTCATTAGCGAATCAAACATCATCGTCATCAAGTAAAAATGAGGTTGATAATAGTATCGTTATAGATCAATTTATATAAATAAGAATTTGCAGATCCATGAAATGTTGCATCTTGGAGAACAAGATTGCACCAGAGAGAGAAGTTATATGTTTATCATTACCAGAGGTGTTAACCGGATCCGTGGCGCAATGGTAGCGCGTCTGACTCCAGATCAGAAGGTTGCGTGTTCGATTCACGTCGGGTTCAATTCCCCTCGCCACGTTTTTGTAAAAAGTAATTTTTGAGGCTTTCAAATCCAACTCCAGTGAAGCTTCCTCTCGGCCGCCAAATTGATCCTTCGACTTCGAGCCGCCACCATTCGCGATGCGCAAATCCCTCCCCAACCCTTTCGTCTCACCAGCTCTCATCCCCTTCTCCGCTCCCAAATCTCAGCGCCCATTTTCTCTTCTTTTCCAAAAATTCCATTCTAGCGGCGAGCTCTGGGCCCACCCGGCCGAAGAAGAAGAAGGCCACCGAGAAGGGCGAGGGGGGAGGCGGAGGCGCTCGTCCGGATGATGCTGAGAAGGCGGGAGATGGGAGGGAGACGCTGGTGATGACGCTCAGTAATTACTGAGGGTGGTCAGGATGGAGCACTGCTTCATGCTGTTCGATACTTCGATGAGCTCAGAAGAAGGGATTGCGGGCTTCAGTGTTTGGAGGTTCGTCTCTTTTATCCTATCTGTTCATTTGGAGGTGTTGGATGCGAAATGTGGTGAATTTCTCTTAAAAAATGTTGGATCTTGATGCTTATGTGAGACACGTTTTAGTTCAAGTTGTGATTTTGATTGATTGATTTAGTTCTTAGCAAAGATATTTGAATGGTTTTCACTAAAAGTTCGGATGTTGATGCTCTTCTGATTCGTTTGAATTTTTTTGAGTTATCCGACAGAAGTTTGGTCCCATGTATTGTTGATAGCTCTCTTCTCCTTTGCCTTGCAAAGCTTCTATGATGGAGTTGTTTTGTTGCTCTATCTGTATGACTATATCCAATGGTTGAATTTGGTTAGTGTGTTTATTAACTTATTGTTGAAAATTTTATACCAGCCTCTATATTTCTAAAACTTTCTTTTTCAATGTGTATGAGAAGATTTGTCGGTATTGTTGCTATGGCTGCTTGCTTGTGTTCAACACTGAATGTTGTTTCAGAACTATTGGTGTGTCACCCATGCCAAAGACCCGTGATGAAGCATGCAAGGTGAGTACAATCCTAGTGGTAGATATGTCATCCCAAATTATTGAAAAGCTACGCTGAAGTCACTCAGTACATAATGAAGTAGTGGAGGATCTCACTTCGGACCTCACCGATCCTCACTCTTGGGTTGGTCCTTTCGAATGGAGCTTCGTGGTAGAAAATCCCGCCGATCTTGTTTTGATCGTCGATCCTAACTTCGGCCGCCAAGTCTGACTTCGACTGTCGATTTTATCATCTATCGTAGATCCTTACCAACCAGCATTAAGGCGACATCCGGACATCGGATACCAATCCTAGAAAGATTTTGACCCCAACATCGTCTTTGCCCAGAGGATCCCCCCACCGATCCTCGCCTGTAGTCGTAGGCTACATTTCCTTCAACTATTATTAGCTACCACGTTTGGAAGAGTCGACCCTTATACGGTCACATCAAGTCACGTCACTCGACGTGGAACCATCCCATTCCAACGGCTAGCTACATATCGGGTGAGGTCACGTCAAATCAAACCACCCTTGAGAGTAGCTGACTGCGTACCGGATAAGATGACGTCCACTACCAAGGTCCAAATGGGGAGGAATTATTACTTGGACCACATCCGAATAAACCACTCAAATCCCACCGTAGATAACACGCCATAGTAACCCTTGTATTTCACGAATCCGAATATTATAAGTGGTACGGACGGAAAGACCGGAATGGTCTCCGATCGCTTCCCCTTATGGCTCTCGCCTTCCTATAAATAGAGGTAAAAAAGAGATCCTCCAAATATGCACACTCGTGCCCTGAAACCCTCTCGCGCTCCTTCTCACTTGTTCTAATTTCCTGATTTGACCGTCAGAGGGTCTCCACTGGAGCCAACTCCAGTCAGAATTTATTTTGCAGGTCTCGCTGTGCCGATGACTCCCTGTCGATGCCAATCACTTTGACTAGAGCCGGAAATCTGCAGCAACAGGAACTTTGATTTTCTCGCTATAAAATCCTTCTTTAGTTTTTGGTGTTGTTTGGAACTTTTTCAATGATTGCTATACTTGGATTTCATTTCCTGTTGATTAGATGCCAGTGATTGCTGGGAGAGCTGCTAATCAATGTCACAGGTTGCTCCAATATGCTTGCGTTGTTTATGCTTAATATATATGCTTTGTATGATTGATGATCATTTGCATTCATAGTAGGGGGTTATCTTCCTAATTATTTGAACTTATAGAATAAAGATACTGCTGGATGGGCATCTCAAGGGACTTCGGATTGGAGTTTATGATTCACTGCTAAGTCTTTCTAGTGGATGTTAATAAACAAAACTGACACAAATGACATGCATCACAAAGCATCTCTACAATACCCACAATGAATCTCTATATAAGTAGTTTCTATCATCTGTAACTGATGTGAATCATTTTCCAAAACGCTGTATATATACCCTTGTATATGCCTTTCTTTTTCTTTCTCCTTTTTTTTTTAAAATGTTGCAACTCAATAAGCTTCACCAACTTCTAATACACCTGTCTAGGTTATCTATTCATTTTCTCTGCTTTAAAGAATTTCCTATAGTTTCAGAAGTGAGAGGATGCTCTCATTAGGTGAACTTTCTTGCACGTAGCCAAATTGGTCTTCAAAAATTCTTGTCATTTTAGTCACTTTGTTGTGGTACCGTCTTCAAGGATTTATAGTAGGACCCATAACTTCAATCGGAAGTAACTTGTGCAAGCTCGACATCTGTCATAGTCTTTCTTAAGTGAGTGGATATTCTCATGAGGTGAATTTTCTTGCATGTATCCAAATTGTTCTTCCAAAATTCTTGCCATTTTAGTCACTTTGTTGTGGTACCCTCTTCACAGATTTATAGTGTGACCCGTGACATTGATCTGCAGTAGCTTGTGTAAGCTCAACATTTGTCATAGTCTCATCCTCAGTTTCAATGCATTTGTGAAATAGGACACAAATTCATTCATCTCTGTTCCTTGTGAGTCAGTTCTCAGTTCTATAATATAAAGAAGCTTAAGCCACTCATCTCTTTTTTTTTTTTTTGAAAAGAATTTTGTTTAATTATCTTTGACAGATCACATGCATTATATCAGCTCCAATCAGGAAGCTTCAGTCAATGGGAAGGCAAATAATCAAATATGAGCCTAGATGCAAGTCAACAAATCGTCTTTGCTGTTTTTCTACATTGTTAGCAGCTTTCATTGGATGTACAGGTGAATACACAATTCGCGTATTTGACATAGATTTGCTCGATACCTTCTACTAAAAACAGTATATAGCATGGCACCTCTCATTATCCTCAGTGTTCACGGGTGCCAGAGAATCCACCTTCCTACATCTGGAAAATTTTGTGGTCCTGCTCAGCAGCTTTCTGCATTGCATCCACACCAGCATTTTCATTGACAGAATGCTCATGTATTACATGACTATTAGTCCATAATTATGTTTTTATGTTTTTCCTTTAATGCATATGCACTGAGATCGAAAATCAAAGAGATAATCAAATATGGTCCCCTAATAAAATGATTCAATATTTGCACAAAAGCATACCTGCACAACACAATACACACACAAATATATACCTATATCTAGATAATTACACATGCACACACCCGCAATACGCACACAAAAACGTATATCCATATTTATATATTATTGGATGCATGCACACACAAAAAACATATTTCTATATCTAAATAATGACGCATGCAAATGCACCCATACAGTACAGAGATCTATACACAACTATGTATATGCACATGTTCGCAAGCGCACACACATGCATAAACACATACATGCATGTACATGCACATGTAAACACACATGCATAAACACATACATGCATGTACATGCACATGTAAACACACATGCAGGAATGTATGTACACACATATATTATATTAGCAGGGTTTTTATGGTCTTGGCTTTTGCCTTTTGTGGTCATATATTGAGACTATGCTAAAATCATGGCTTTGATTTGAAGGTCATTGCACTAACAAAGAAAATGCCATATTTCAATTAATTCTCTTAAATTTCTAGACGAGAATGCAAAGTTACTTTTTATTACTTGTGGATGCTTGCTGTCCCCACTAGCATAATAAATCTTGTCACGGATGGAACCTTGAACCTTCTTGAGAATCAGCAATCTACCAAAGTTATTAATTTAAATTTTTTTTCTTAGCTTTTCTGATATATATTTTTAATTTTTTTCAAAAATAAATAATTATTATATTTTTCTCAAATATTTTGTAATCATCAAAATTAATTTTTAGATCAACAATCTTTTTTCTTTTTGATGATGACAAAATATTGAGTATAAGCAGAATAAAACATATAAAACATAGACATAAGATAATGTCATTAAAAATATATAAGCATAGGATCAAAGCATATACAAATGTATTATATTGATGGATTTTATTAGGGCATGAGCTTTAAGCAAATGTGTTAGAACATAAGATTAAGGCACTTAAAAAATCAAGTGCAAGATCGATTGATAAAGTATCGTATCAAAGCAAAATGAATCGAGCAAGATAATTAAGTATCAAGGTAAAGATTAAAGCAATAACTTTTGATAAAATGATAAGGGGACGATCCTAAATTTGATATCAGAACGAACTCAGAGCAAAAAATGCAAAGACATAAACTAATCAAGCATATACTTTTGCTTATACCATAAATAATATATCTAGTCTCCTTTTTTGGCATCATTAATCTAGATGAGCAAAAAGTACTTCATAGAATAAGATGTATGTTGCTCAAATTACAAGATATAAAATCATTCATAATCAAGGATAGAATATCCTAATATCAAGGGTCTATAGTATCAAAAGCAACATTAACATTCACAACAAAATACAATAAGAGGCACATAATGTCATACTATATCAAGAGTCACATAATACCATAATACATAATGTAGGATAAAATACATCAATAGATACTATATCAAGAGTCATTTAACATCATAATTCATGATAACAACCAATAGCCGTAGCTACAAAGACAACCACAATAAAAAGTTAAAAAAGGAGGACCCTTGGATAACAGTTAAGAGAGGCAAGTCCAACAGGAGATCTAGAGCTCTCCTCTTACTTCTTTTAGTCTTTTCTTCCCTCAATCTATTTCCTAGACTGTGACTGATTTAAACATTGAAGGATCTTCCATCGGACACGCTCCGACAAATAAATTTTTCTTGCAGATCCTACCACCATGAAGGATGGCCTCCACCCGTTGGACATCCAGCCGATCTCCCAATGCGGTGCTATTGGAGCTGAACGGCGACATTGTCTAACAATCTTCCTTATATAATAATTATGTCTAACACGAAAGTTCAAACAATAAATCATTCCTTGCTTGCTAACTTAATAATATAATACTAATATGTAACCTATGCTTCGCAGCAAGATTTAATTTACATAAAAAAATAAAAATATTTTATCAATATATAGATTTTTCGTACAAGGTAACATATGGTGTTTTCATTAACTAAGAATATATATATATATATATATATATATATAAATATATATATATATATATATATATATATAATATATATATATTCATACTAATCTTCATCGTCGATGATCTCTTCATTTAAACTAAAATATGAACATCAAAAAAATTTATAGAGTATTACTGGATTGAGAAGGTTCTCTAAAAAAAAATGATTGAAAAGATAAATAGTAATATTTAAAATAAATTACCTCAAGTGTAATATTTTTATTCTTATTTCATCATTTTGAATCCATATCATAAATAAAATCCAAGGACATTCTTTTCGAATTGAAGTTAGAACAAAAGTCTTGAGCACAAAATATATAAAAATCTCTATTAAGAATGCAATATAGGAATAACATAAATGCATCAATACCATAAAAAAGTATTCAATAAGGATAAAAAAAATGAAGTACTTGTAATAATCTTTTTTTCATATGAACATGATATGCAAAATTATTTTACTTTAATTTTTTAATGTCAGTCTAATCTTAAATCGATCCCTAATTAAACCAATAATATACTCAAACTGGATGCAAAAAAAATAAACAAATTTTATATTTTAATCCAATATTGATTATTAATTTTTCAAGCCCAATCTATAGGATAATGCTAAATTGATCTAGCCCAATATATCTTGATTAGATCAGACCCATAAATAAATTATTTATTATTAAATATTAAAATCAATCAATAAATATCATCCATAATTTTAAATTTATTTTTTAATTATTAATTTTTTAAACTAAATATGTGCGCACGCATGCGCGGTGTGTGTATATATTAGTTGTGAGTCCACGCATTGCGCACGAATTCTACATCATGAATTGATCATTTATTAAAAAATTTTTTTATGAATAGTAACAACATATCCATTCATATTCCTAATATCAATAACAATAGACTTTAATAACATAATTAAATATACATAAGTAGATTTCAAGTCCCTCTATTAATGATATAATATTTTATTTAATACTGAAAGGATTGTTAGATAGAAAAGATCAGATGCCTAGCATATTAAAAATTGGTCTTGATCCACATGGCATTTATAAATAAAAATTTACTGCTTACGTGGATAGTTTAATTGACTACTCTATTTTCTCTGAGTTTCTACTTTCATATATATATATATATTAGATTAGATGTGTGTGTGCATTTTAATTTTATATAATGAAATGATAATTTTATTTATGTCGATTTTTAGATATTTTTCAGATCATATATAATAAATTTAAATATTTCTACATGTTTCGATGTGGAATCTTAAATTCAATTCTAAAACCTTCAAAAAAAAAAATTTTTTTTTTGATGAATTATGGTCATCTAATTAATATATTTTTTTTAAATTTTTAATATTTTTTATTTATATATAATAAATTAATATATTTTATATATTTATATATAAATTTTTAAAATTTATTTAAAAAATTTTATTAAAATACAGCACACAGATCTAAAAATGTAATTGGCCAACCTTACGTCTAATGCCAGCTCAGTGTTGGCAATTAGACGATTTTTTTTAATATTTAATTCATTTCAAATCTTAATAAAATTTATTAAATAATATCTTATAAAATTTAGATTTGATTGAAAATTAAAATTAAAATATATTTAAATTTAAAAATTATCTCTCAAATCAGAACTCACCACGAGAGGATTTGACTCAATCTTTGGGTAATATTCGGCCGCCCCAAACCTCCCACCCGATTGAGACACCGGAGAACGGAAAAAGAGAAGGAGATACCCAACACGAAACCCCAGCCATCGTCTCACCTTCCCCACTCGGCCGCTCCACGCCTCCCAACCGGTTGGGACTCCTGAAGAGGGAAAACAGGGAAAGATAGGAAAAATCAAGGAGAACAAAGGAAAGACGGAAAAAATTTAAGGTTAAGACCTTTCTTTCCCCATTTAGATGATCATTTTTTTTTTTCGCTTCTTTTTCTTTTCATTTCATTATCTTTTTCCGAGATATGTGGGAAAGGAGATCACTTGAGAGAGATTAGAGGGCTTTCTCAGGTTCCGATTGGGTTTTTTTTCTAAATATACGGGATTTTGTGTGAGTTGTGGCGGTGTGAGTTGGTTCCTTGAGGTTTTGAGAGCTTAATCCTGGTAGAAGTTGGGGATTTTTGATCGAAAGGATTCTTCTTTGGCTACGGAATTTTCAGTTTATGGGGTTCTGTTGTAATGATAAGTGGGGAGCTACCGGCGGGTGGCATTTTCGGTGGAGGCATGGTAGAGGTGAATGGGGGACTGTATTTTTTTTTTTTTTTTTTTATAACTGTATAGGGAGAGTTGAGATCCCACAACGGCATCCTCTCCGATGCCCGTTCCGTCTTCGCCATGCTCAATACGGTCAAGGGTATGCCCTCGTCCGTCCAGATGTTCATGATCTTCTCTCTCCACCGCGCACCAGCCCGATGTGCTCCCCGTCGACGAGGGGGATGGGAGGCGCGTCCTCTCGCCGTGCGGTAGACGCAACCCAAAAAAAAAAAAAAAAACCGAAGGGAAGAAGCGCGACCAATATGTGACATTTGGCGGCCTTGGACTCACCTTTAAGGTAGGGTGTAGATTTGTTTCGTGTTTCGTGCCAGATTCTTTTTTCAACATCATCCCCATCAACTGGATCAGATCCAACCTTCCACTCCTCCTAGCCAATACTACTAGCGCTGTAAAGATTCGCAATCAGGTTCCTTTATCCTACATCCTTACCTGATCCAATCCCGTTCTTCACCGGACTCATTCGAAGAAGAAGAACATGGGAACCCGTGGCCAACTAGGGTGGTGGGCTCCAAGAGCTCAGGCTCCTCCGCCTTCTCTTCTCTGAATATAGAGAGCGGACCTTCTTCCACCCCTTTCTGGTATCCCGTACATCCTAAGGTGCAGCAGTAGAGCAGCACCGGGAAGTAATCGATGGAGAGCGATGAGTTCTAACCGGGGGCATGGGATCCGAGCGAGTAGATGATGAAGTTGCCCCAGTTGTCGTCCTCTGATGACAGCAGGACGGTGAGGTTGGGGGCCATCGGAGGCGACTTCATTCCTGATTGAAATCAAACATTGTGTGAGATAAGCGATGGAAAAGTAAAAGCAAGAGCATGAAAGTTAGTTGATGAAATGCTTGAGAGAGACACTTTAGTTGGCACTTAGAAGTGGAACACAAGTTAGACAATAACTTCCAATCCATGTAGGAGCACGCACAGTTGATATTCCGGATAGGGTTTGCTGGCTAACATATCCAGTCTGAATCTAATCTGTCTAAATATTATCACCCGTTATATTAGCTCACACCCTTTTGTATGTATCCCACCTCTTTCTATCCCTTGGAGAAATAAGGGAAAGAGAAGAATAAGAATGAGAAAGAAGTGATGCGACTTGTTGGATCAATTTTTCTTCGAAGTTTTTTTTTTTTTTTTTTTTTTTTTAATTTTTTGTGAGAACGAATTTGTGAGAAACTTTGTTGGTTTTGATGTGTGGGGAGAATGCTTTTTTCTCCCCAGACCTGCAGGAAGAGGGCCCAGATTGGTTTTATATTCTGACTGATTCAAATTTTCTTTTTGATTTTTTTGGCTGCATTAATTTCTGATCAGTTGGTGCTAGAAGTTAATAATAGAGTTTGCTTTTCAAGAATTGATAAGGAAGTTTTGATTGTAAGGCAGGATTTTTTAGCAAGGATAATGGATTCAAGAAATGGACCAGAAGCACCCCAAGAATCCAATGTGAAATCCTTCTTCAACTCAGCCCCACCTCTGAGAGATGGCGATCTAATCTGCAATAAGTTGAAAGAGTTTATGGATCGGATCTCTCTGTCCTCAGGCAAATTGTGCATTCATTTATTTTCAATCATTTAATCATGTACCTTTTATTAAGTTATCAGTTCTTGGTCTGTCTGATTTTTTTTTTTTAAAGACTTTTTTTTTAAGATTTTGATGGGTTTTTGTTCTGATATTAATCAGAAAATGGGAGCCCTGTTAGGGTTGTTTGCGTAACTTCGGGTGGCACTACTGTTCCTCTGGAGCAGAGATGTGTGCGCTACATCGATAATTTCAGCTCAGGTCACAGAGGAGCAGCATCTACAGAGTATAAATTGCTTGTTTTTTTTATTTTTTACTACGTTTCAATATAGCTATCTGACCTTGGTCCGAATCATTCTGTTTTAATGTAATTTATCTGACTGTTTTGCAGGTATTTTGTGAAGGCTGGATATGCTGTTATCTTTGTTTATCGACGGTGAGATGGATGTTCAAATGTGTAGTGGCTCATTCTTTTCTAAGTATCATATTATTGATTTTCTTTAGAATATAACTATATAAGTTGTTTAGTTTTCATCTGTTATAGAATTTATTTGCATACGGTCTTAAATGGGTGCATTATTGCTTTTTCCATCCATATATCAACTTAGATCAGTAGCCTGCCCTTTTGCCCCAAAAATGGAGTATACATCACAATTATTTGTTTTTTCAGGGGAAGCTGTCAGCCTTATTGTAGATATCTTCCGCAAGATTCATTTCTTGAATTCTTTGATCTCACAGAGGACTCAACAATTCAAGGTTTGAAAATTCAATGGCTATCTGTTTGCATTATCAAGAATTGAACTTGCAAAACAAGAACAGAGAAGAAAAAGAAAACAAACTTATCTTCGCTTCTGTTCCCTTTCTTATTTCAAGTGGCAGATAAAGCTGAACTAGGAAATTGCAAATTTTGCAATTGATTTCTTTTATTATCATCATTATTATTACTTCTATTTTTATTATTTTTATGCTATTTTTATCCTTATTATTGTGTTGGATAGTTTTCCGGAATCTCTTTATTAGATCCCATTATCAGAATTCTGGGTTAGTTTAGCAAGGCAGAAATCCATAATACATGGAGGATGAGATGTTTGTGAGCAAATATATATATATATATATATATTTTATATATATATATATATATATATATAGTGAATTATTTATTTAAATATTAGGAGTTAGGGGGACTTCAAATATCTAAAATAACACAGAGCACCCACACAGCCCAAAAGTTAGGAATTTGTATTATGTTGCAATTTTCACAGTTAATGTCTTTGCTTGTACTTAATTATATTGTCATTATTTACTTCACTTGGTTCTGAATAGAAACTCAGTTAATGAACAACACAAGGTGGAAACTGAGATTATTTGTTTTTAAAAAAATGGACTTTATGTATATGACAGTCTGATGCTACTAGTGTGGATCATTATCATAATTCTTTGACCTGTCCTATTTATTTTATTAATTAACTTTTCAATTTTTCTCACTATAGTTTATTGTATATTGCAAGTGTGCCAATCACATGCTACAATGGTCAAGAAGGCAATCAGAGATTACCGTAAGGTGACTATTTGTGCATACTCTTTATATTGTTCACCCTCTGCTCCCCAAACTGCTTTATTATTTCAGTTCATGGTCTTTATCTGTTAGACAGGAGATGTGATTTAAAAGAAATAATAATAAAAAAATTATCTCTTTTTGCAGGCGGTGGAAGAAGGCCTATTGCTGAAAATTCCATTCACCACTATTTTTGAATATCTCCAGGTTTCTCACATGTTCACTAACTTTGATGATATTAACTTAATATTAGTGCATGAAGGACACATTTTGTTTGCTGGGAATCTATTATTTGAACATGCTATTAAGCTTGGTTCTACCACATTTGTTGGTATGTCACTATAAGCTAAAAGTATCATTTGTAATTTCTGTGCATCTACGTAGGATTCCAACTCAATGACTGTCAAGAAGGCGAGTGCAACTACCAAAAAGGGAGTGCATTTATAATTATTAATCATTTTAAACCCAATGGTGCACAGCTTTGCACATATTGCATGCTATTTTATAATAGTTAATCGTTCAGTTTCTCCAAATTTGGAACTGATCCTACAAGGTTAAAATTTTGCATATTGCAGAATTTAACATGTCCGAGAATATTTTGTGAGCAACTCACAGTTTGTTATGAACTTAAAAATCATTTTTTTTTTATACTTACTGCTGTGGCAGGCAAAACCTTGAGAAGTTCAAAAACTATTGGATAGTTTTCTAAAAATTTGAAAATTTATTTGACTTTCTAACGCATCATATACTCAGAAAAAAAAAAAAATCTGTGTGCCAAGCTAACATGTTGGACTTTGGTCATCAATTTTATTCTGAAGTAATCAAGTATTGAGATTGTAACCATGTAGAATTACAATGGAACTTAAAACTAAAAAAGTGTTCATTTTCTTACATGTATTTATATATCCAGACACAGTGCACTGCTTAACTTGAGTCATTTTGCTGCATAGTATTCTGCAGGACCCACTGTAATAACAGAAACATGGATATATCCTTTCTTCTTTTTGATGGGAATGAGCAATCATATAGTCACATCAAGTTCTAAGTAACTATTATTATTGTAAATAGTTAATACCATTTGAAAACTTTGTATCTTTGTTCTACTTTAAGCCATTGTAAATCTAATCATGCCATCAGGTTAAACGATGAAAATAGCTTTTGGACAGTTTAGTATATAGGACATAGGCAATTTGTAGGTGTCAGTATGTTGAAAATAACAACACTGATTATGCTTATGCTAGTATATCCATGCTATCTCTGCAAGCAATGAAGTATCTATACATATTATAAGAAATCATTTGTCCCCATACTTGTATTTGTTTAATCTATATTTATTTGGTAGTTCACAAAGTAAGAACAAACTGCCAATCAGTTATGCTCACACTTACTGATATTGAAGTTGAATGAAAATGGGAATTGTAGCATATAAAGAATTGAGGCCATTCTAAGAAGTGTAACACTAGCTTATCTAAAAAACTGCTAAGTGCTATGAGATTCTTCATCATGCTTATACTGGAATCAGATAGTTGTATCATTGCTACTCCTGACATAGTTGCTCTTGATTTTCTTGCTATTTGAATCCCAGGTGGTTGGGGGGTTGGCAAGTTAAAACTAGATACTCAGTTGTCACTTAGTCACTTCTTGTTCATCTTTTTCACTTTATGATTAATAAGAAGGCACTAGGTTGTGCTTCTCATCATCCTTACTTGCCTTAGTATTTTGTTTATCTTCACTTCTCTCTACGATTTGATGATAACTGCATTTTTTAGTTTTTGTTGGAAAGGTGTCTGATAGCTTTCCTCTAATCGACAAAATTACGTACATATAATTAGTCCTTAAAGAATATGAGGACTTATTTTATAAAGATTGTTCATGGGAAATCTGGTTATCTGTGCTTAAGTGTTGATTTCTTAGTAGGTTTGAGGATTCCTTATGCTTCCATATATTGCTACTCCAAGGAAGTTTTAAATGTTATGAAACAAATCAAGGGGGAAATAAAATAAAATGGAGGAATATATCTCCCTGATAAAGTCATCTTGTGAGTTCTTATGATTCACCTGACCTTAATATGTATGACACATGTTTTGGATCCATTTGTTTCATCTATTTAAGATATTTTGTTGATTGCTTTGCAATCAATTGTAAACTCCTAGACATTGACTCCATCCTGATTGTCACATTTCTGTAGCTTTGCTGCAAACTAAGTTCCTGATATCATCATATCATTTTCTGGTTTTTTATCTTTGTTAACAGATATTGCAAATGGTGGCTAAATCGATGAGTTGGACTGCCACACGTGGGATGTTTTACCTTGCTGCTGCAGTGTCAGACTTTTATGTCCCATGGGAGAGCATGGTATGATTAAGGCAGTTGCATGTGTTATCGTTTTATCAGTTATAGAAGATACAAGGTATAGCTTTGTCACTTTAACATTGGTAAGTAGTGCATATGGTGAAGTCATGCCTGCAATTTTAGTACCTTGAAACTCAAGTCAGGTCAAAAAGGAGAGCCAAGTGTTAGAATGTAGGTAACAAAAGTTCTAAACTCTGAGAAACTAATTTTGCTTAAAACCTGTCTTCTTACAAATTATTATCATTAAAATATAGGCCTTTATAGTTGTTTGGACTTTCAGATAATCCATTCAGCTTTTTCACTCTCATAATTACCAACCACTTGTGCTGCAATGATGAAGAAGGTGGACTGTGTAATATGGTCCATTACACACCTATTGAGAATTCGTATGCAACAAACCCAGAAGGATGAGGGTAATAGATGAAAGTATGCATTGTTCTATATATGTAACTGAGTTCCTTTTATGGCTATAGCATCAGTTATTTGCTCTGTACTGCTTAGAAATCTTGTTTCTTATGGAATAGAGTTAGTGCCTGCTCTTCAGATTCTGATCCCGTTGCGCATCATGTTTCTAAACAAGCATGAAACATTAATAGACCAAAAATTATTTAGTATGATGGCAATTAATCTCTCGTATTTTATGCATATTACAGAACTTTTCTTTTGCAAAAAAAGACAAGCTATGCAATCAACTATCCTGATATTTGATTCATTGGTTGATACCATGAATGTTTGCAAGCGGAATAGTTAAGATTCCTGCATGTTTCTTAGAAGCTAGGGAGATAGTCTAGTCCAAGGTCCGCATTTTCGGTACCAGATATTGTCCCAGTACTTGAACGGCATGCTAGGGTACTGTACCATACCGTTGATACTTTTGTTACCAATTCAATACCATTTTAGCATTTTTTTGCCTTTTTCATGGATTATTTTAAGGTTTGTGGATGCTTAAAAGTATTGAAGTTTACTTTTGAAGTACTCAATCAAACCTCAGTCACAGTTCAAAGTACCCAATTAGGATTTTGTGGATGTTCAAAGTACTTAACAAATTTTCTATTAGCAAATTTAGACATTTTAAAAATTTGAAAAATGCCTAGCACTAGCAGTAATTAGTAATTCTAAGGAACACTTCGTGGTATTATATATCGATACTATTCAAACCACAGTCGTAGATAGCTAGTATCAAAAGCTTCTAAGGAGAACCCAATAGTAATACTACATAAATTCTTAGATTATGTGATTGACCATGCTAATAAATATCAAGAAAATAATCAAGCTTTAAAAGTTTCAACCTTTTCCTTAGACTTTGTCTTAAAAGACATACAACACCGGTCCATGTCTCCTTCAAAAATAAATGAAAATTAAAATTATACTTGGTAAGACTTGATTCATATGTCATCAAGCCCTCAAAAAACTGTGATGGAATTAGCAAAAGTAATACCAGTTAGGGCTAAAACCATGCGAAAGCACAAAATACATATAATATAGAGCTTTTAATATAACAACCTATCTGATTTAATATAACAACCTATTTGAAAAAACAAATAGTGAGATATCTACAGTAATTTAGAACATTCAAGTCCAGCGGTTCTATATTTATTGATATATCATTAGATGCTGAAAGTTGTAATGCCATCCTTGTAGATTATTCAAGGGTATTGTGCATGTAGATCATTAAGATTTGTGATTGTTCGAAGTCTTTGAACAATGGCTACTCAAATAGCGTATGAGGGGAAAGAAGAAGAAAAAGAAAAGAAAGAACGGAAGGAAAGAAGAGGACAAGGAAAGAAAGGAAATTAGAAGAAAAGGAAAGAAAGACAAAAAGGGAAGAAGAAGAAGAAAACGGAAAGAAAGAAACAAAGGAAAAGAGAAGAAAAAGGAAAGAGAGGAAAGATAAAAGAAGAAAAGGAAAGAGAGAAAGGAAGCAAAGAAGAAGAAGAAAAAGGAAAGAAAGAAAAGAAGGGAGAAGAAAAGAAATAAGGAAAAAAGGAAATAAAGAAATGATACAAGAAGAAAAAGACAAAAAGGAAAGAAAGGAAAAACAAGGAAGAAGGAAAAGGGAAAGAAAAAAGGGGAAGAGCAAACCGCTTTGAACCGAGCAGAAGCAGGTGGTTCCATTCAGTTGAAGCCGATTCACCCGGTTTGAACCCCTTTCCGAGCCTAATCCCTGACTGACCCGATAGTATGCCAGTTCGGGTTAGTTCAGCTTGCCTCGGACTCTAGTCCCATAGAACCAACAATTTAGCTCATACGATAGTTTGCCAGTTCGGGTTAGTTCAGCTTGCCTCGGACTCTAGTCCCATAGAACCAACAATTTAGCTCATACGTGAACCCAGTGAGTTTAGATACTTTCATTACATTACTGAGTTTTATGTTGATTCTCCATTTCTGGTTAACTCTTGGAATCATAGACTCATTCTCGATCATGGATTGCAATTATTGAATAATGTGCCTTCCCTTCTAAATGAAAACTGTACTAATCTTTCCTATAGTTCAGATTGATTGTCTTCTATTTCCTTAAATAGTAAATGGAACACAACAACTAAAGAAAAAGATCTCTTGTTTGAATGATGTAATTTATGCTAATTGTGTTGGCTGAGAAGATATCAACTGAGTCAGTCATGGCGGAGATTGTTTATCGTACAATCTTGTCATAACTTGATTCTTTGATACTGTTGGCCAGCACTGCCATTAAGTGAGAAAACCATTTGTTAAGCCTTATCATCCCATCCATTAGCATTAGCTTTCTGAATGTTGTTTGCTTTTATGCTCTACTGATTACACAGGCAGAACATAAGATACAGTCAGCAGCTGGTCCTTTGGACATGCGACTCACCCAAGTGCCAAAAATGCTCTCAGTGCTGAGAAAAGAATGGGCACCCTCAGCATTTTGCATATCATTCAAGGTTAGTTCCTTTACTACAATATAAACCAAAAAGAAATTGCTCCATTGAGAAACTATCAGATTTTCATCCAAGCAAAAGAGATAAGGAAAGATGTAAAGATGCCTTGTATGGTTTATATAAATACATGAATATTCAATATCATTGTTGCAAAATCGTGTTGCATTGGCAAGTTTCTGTTGAAGTGCAATCTCTAGAATCATATTTTAATTTCATGTTCTGAACTTTAAACAGATTAATACTGTTAAGCAACATTTTGACCCTTGGAATGCTTAAATATGCCAAGAGTACCAGTTTTTAGAAAGAAGGCTGTACTCTGGATCTTTAAGTTGATTAGAAAATCTGATCACCTGAGGTTTCTCCATTTTTAATTGTTGTAAAGGGTGCTATCTTGCATTTTTTTTTTTCTTCTTTTTTCTTTTTCCTTTGTTGTGATCCTCTGTATGGCCATGGTTAATATTTTCTGCTCGTGTACATTGGAAAGCATTATTTCTTTATTATATGACAGACTATATAGGGATGGCTTTTTGTTAACGAACTAAATATTAGTTCTGTTCCTTCAATCTGAACCTGTGAGTTGGGCAAAGAGATGTCTTTTTGAATTTTTAAGTTATAAAAGACTACGTCTAGCATCTAGCTCAGTTCACATGGTCTTGAGTGCTCTTTCATATGAACTAACATTTTATCAACTACAGCTGGAAACCGATCCAGGTATCTTACTTCAAAAGGCTGACATGGCTATGAGAAAGTACGGGATGCATGTTGTTGTAGCTAATGAGTTGGCAACATACAAGGAGGAAGTTATCATTGTCACAAAAGGTAGGAGGACTGCTGTGCGCAGGCATAATAAGGAGACTGACTTGGAGGAACAACTTGTTTACCTCCTTGATGAGATGCACTATGAGTACATCAAGCAGGGTGGAGCATAATAAACGAGCTCCGTTGGGACATGGTCTGCTTGGCATTAGGGAATAATTTTGAGTGGGGCAAATATTTAGAATTTGGTAAAGAAAATGCAGAGAACTCCAAAAGTTTGAATGGAGTTTGGATCATTAAAAACAGGCAAATTTTAAGAAATATAAATAGCTCAGAGCTATTGATATGCGTGTACATGTATTTGTGTCAGAACAAGCGTAACAGGGAACACAAGTGAAGCGCAGTATACCTTCTCGAAAAGTGAACACATATTTTTTGAATAAATCATACAATTCTTAAATGATTGAGTAATTGTTTGTTGGTTTGATTAGCTCAGAACAATTCAATCATTCGGCCAAAGGAAATATTGCAAATGATTCGATGATTTTTTTTAGTATTAAAGTCATGGAGATTCAGTTGCATGGTACGATATGCTTGGTTTAGCACAAACCAAATGACACATTTGAGCATATCTCTTGAATTGGTGATGGTTTATTGACGGAGCTACAAACAAAATATGTTTTCTTATGCTTTTGTTACTTCTTGATTTTTGACTGCAGCAGAACACCTCATCACTGCATACTTGTCATTCTATGTTGATTCTTTTAACAATGCTGAAGATGAGGTAACCATCTGCAGCAAGGGTAACAATGTTATAGATGCTATTTTAGTTGACCAAACTCTTTAAGGGAAAAATGAAAAAAAAGAAGCTCCTGCCTTTCTGTTCGCTGATTTTCTGGTTTGCCATTTGTTAACTGAGTTGGGCATTGGATTCATTCTCTCATCAGTGACGATTGCTGGTCCATAGAAACTTGGGTAACCGCTCTGAGGAACCAATCACAAGAATTTTATGGTTCACAGGAATTTTACAGTGCTCTGACGCTTGCAGAGAAACAAATGTTTGATGCTGCAAATACTCCTTGAATATGAAGAAATTGATGCAAGGTCCATCAAAGCAGTATCTAGTAATATCAAGATCTGGAAGAAATTGTATACACTTATTGCTAATTAGAACCTCAAATGAACACTAAAAATTAGAAAAGAGGACCCAGAAGGGAAGTGCAGGGTCCAAGTGTGCTTCCAAAAACCACCTATCTATGTATGTAGCACTGATCAACGCTGTGATGTTTAGCGTTTGAACAAAAAGAGACCAGAAATACAGGCATGCATGATGGCCAAAAGTGAAATGAGGGAAACTGCACTGATGAAGCAACACATAAATCATTACTAGTGTATAACTGCGCTATGCGGCAGGATTTACCTTGCATCAAAATAAAAATTTAAAATATTTTATTAATATATAATTTTTTTATATAATATAATATATAATATTTTTATTAGTCGGTGAATTACGTTCTTATTAATCTTCATCTAACATAATTTATTTATCTAAATTAAAAATATGAATACCAAAAAATTTTGTTAGTATTAATAAATTGAGTTCCATAACAAAATATAAATCAAAATGATTAAAAAAATAATTCATAATTTTAAATATTAAATATTTTATATTTAAATATTAAATATTTTTATTTTTAAAAATCTATATTGATTCTATTTGCGCATTCTAGAAACATGCAATCATTTAATGTAAAATAATAATGCTTAATGGTACAATAAATAACTACATACATCATGTATAAGACATCAAGTAGCATCTTTATCTAAAACTTCATTTTTGATTTTAAAATTTTATTTAAAATTATCTTCAAAATAGTAATAGATTTTTTAAACAACTGACACTAAAATAATAAAATAATAATGACAGAATTATCTCAATCGCTCGAAGCTTTCCATCCGATTGAGATGAATCTAAACTTTCCTATTTAGCTACTCAAAGCCTCCCACCAAGTTGATACTCTTGCGAATGAAAAAAATGAACGAGAAAAGTAAAAAAAAAATAAGAAAAAAATATACAAAAAATCAATAAAAATAAAAAAAATAAAAAGATAAATTCTTTTCTTGCATTGATTTAAAATTTATTTTAGTACAAACCAAATACTATAAAAATAGTAATATATTTTTGAAACATAATAAAAAATCAATAATCAAAAAAAGATAATAAGATTCACGGTCTTATCTGGTCGGTGCGATCAATAACTTCACTACATTGTATTGAACCTCGATTTCGTATATTGATTTAAATAATTCTAATTTCTTTATAATTTTTTTTCAAATTTTTTTCTGATTAAATTTAATAATATTTATTTATGAAATTATAATTAAGAGACAACTAACTGAAAATAAATCCTAAATATAATTTAAAATATTTATAGGACTATAAACTAAAATTACTAAAAATATCTTAAAAAATTTAAAATTGGATATATATATATATATATATATATATATATATATATATTTTAAACCGATCTAATATCATATACATCATGTCTATTTAGAATAATATTTTATTTTGATCTAAAAATTTATTTAAATGATGTTAAAAAGTTAAATATAATAAGAAGAAAAAAATCATCTAAATGATCAAATACTCCACTATTAAGTAATATGAACAAACATAACTAAATCAACAAAATCACATAAGAACATGAAAAAAAAATCACTCAATTAATTTACTCTAATAATAAGTGATATAATATAATAAATTTTTATAAAATAAATAAGACAATGCTGTTTGATCTAATAGAATTAGCGGCCGTCCATCATGTCCATGAAAATAAAAAAATCTTAAATAAAAATTAATATTAATATTATTCTTATCAGTCTGTATTAAATATGTCTTAAATCTTGCTTACCAAGAGATTTATAATTAAATACCAACAACATAGAATAAATAACAAAATAAGTGCAGCTATAAAATATAAAAAGATAATTACAATAACAATCGATATAAAATAAAATGATACCATAAGTTAAATTTAGAAAATATCCTAACAAATATACCAATAATAAGATAATTATAATAACAATTAATATAAAATAAGACGATATTATAAGTTAAATTTAGAAAACATTCTAACAAACATACCAACAATAAGGCAATAAAATTATTCATTATACTATAAAATACGAAAAGATAATTATAATAACAATCAATATAAAATAAGACAATACTTTTTGATCTAATCCGATGGATCAATTCAGATCTCAAAACATATTATTTTTAAAAAATAATAAAAATATTATTTTTAAAAAATAAATTAATATGTTATTATTTTTAAAATTAAAAAATAATAAGTTATTATTTTTAAATAATAATAAATTAGTATTTGAAAAATAATACATTATTATGTCACCTAAAAACATGAAAAAAACACTCGATTTACTTACTCTAATAATAATATAATATAATATAATAAAATTAAAAATTTTATAATTATTTAAATTATTAATAAACTAATGTGGAGTAAAATATAACAAATACCTTTTTAAAGATACACACTTAATAGATGGATCTAAAACTATAAAATCATCCAAAAAAATTATAACTCATTTTTTTCTAACAAAAAAATATATCTATACCATAAATATTATTTTTATTGTTGAAAAGTCCATTGAGATAGTAGGAAAACTTATAACTTTAAAATTAAATTTATACTAATAAATTTTTCTATCATTATTTAATTATCTTCAAACTGTTCAATCTAAAAATCAAATTAACACCAACACAATAATAATTTTTTTAATTACCAAATAACAGTAAAAAATAATATATAAAAAATAATAGGTTTCAATAAATTTTATTGAGAGGAGGAGAAAAAGTTATCTTATCTGCTCCAAGCCTCCCATCCGATTGAGATGAATCTAAATTTTTCTGTTCAGCCACTCCGAACCTCCTATCCAATTGAGACTTCTACGAATGAAAAAAATAAAAAAAATTTAAAAATTTTAAAAAAATCAATAAAAATAAAGAAAAGGTGAAAAAATTAAAAGGTAAGATATCTTTTTGTATAGATTTAAAATTTATTTTTTCACAAACCAAACGCTATAAAAATAATAATATATTTTTGAAATATAATAAAAAAATTAATTATAAAAATGATAATAAGATTTACAGTCTTATTTCTAAGTGCAGTCGATAACTTCGTTGTGTTATATTGAACCTCAAATTTATATATCAAACCTCAACTTCATTATGCTATATTGAACTCTGCTCCTAGAATCTAGAAGCTGTCAGATTCGCACCGACGTCATTTCATTAAGCTAATGAACAAATACAAAATATGATGAATGATCAAACTAACTAACAAAAAAGAAAAAGATATGCAACTTACTTTTCATGTCTCAATTCTCTGAATTTCTTCTCGAGCAAACTGATGAAATAATAAAAAATTAATAATTAAAAAAAATAATCAGTAAGAAATAATATCACTAACCATATCTTACTTTGATCGAGAGAGTTTGTAGCCAGACAAGATCAGATAATTTTTTTTATTTCTCATCAATATCATATAGTTTTTAACACCATATGAGAAATCTAATTTGATTTCTTATCAACTATATAGGAGGGTTATTGTTTTAGTAACAACAGCCTTCCGCTCCTTGTTTTATAACATCATTTGAGAGGAGGATCGACTGGAGGGTCCAAACACAGTTGCTGTCGCGATGCAGTAGCCTTACTGTCTCAAAAAGAAATTTCGAAGCACGATTGTTGCTGTGGTGCAGCAGCCTTCCAATGTCCATAAACTTGGACAGAGGTTGCTGCTGGAATTTACCAGCCATCCATCATGTACATAAAATATACTTTATTATTATTTAAAAATAATATATTAAATTATTATTAATAATAAAATAATAATATTTTTTTCTTTTTTTCCTCTCCTCTTCTAATATTTTTTTTTTTTCTTTTCTCCCTTCTCTTCCTCCAGTTGGCCACCCCCTCCTCATAAGGCCCAGATCAATGCCGTCCACGCCACCCTCGCCGCAGTCCCATCCCATTGCCATCTGTGCCGCACCAGCCATCCGTGCTGCATCTGGCTCAGCACGACACCAAACCCCTTCTCCCCGGCTCCTACCCCTCTCCCCAAAAAAAAGGCCACTCACTGGCCATCCTGTCATATAGCTCCGCATCCTTATCTTAATGATAAGAGAGCCCTATGAATTGAAAATTTGGTAGCCAAATCAAAAATCTCCTAAACCTACAGCCCCATAAATTGAAAATTTGGTAGCCAATGAAGAATTTTTTAGATCAAAAATCCCCAAAACCTACAAAATATTATGCTTCTGCCAAGATTAAGCTCTCAAAAATAAAAGGGGCCAACTAACACCGCCACAACTCGCACAAAATTCCATACGAAAAAAACAATCGGAAACCCCCCTAAATCTCTCTCAAATGCTCTCCTTTCCCGCATCTCTCTGAAAAAGATAATGACACTATTAAATTAATCATAACCCAAACTCGTCTCAAGAGTAGTTTATCATTCATGCATCAGACTGGTATATTAAAACCAGAACTTCAACAACAACGAAACAATCCAATCCTTCAAATAATGAATACAATATGAATAAAAATATAAAGATAATATTAACTATCCAGCTCAAGTTACCTTCCACAACTCCATATTCAGTGTTCACAAACAAAGTCTCCAATTCGAACGAATAAAAACCCACTCATGCATTTAAATAGATATATATTTAGAATAAATTAGCATCAACTGGGGAAAAAAAACTATTTTTTAAATCCACCAACCCCACAGGCTTTCTTTTTTCTTTCACTAAAAAAAAAAAAAGAAAAAGAGTAAATGGCTCGAAGGAACGTACCAAACTCCGGGCTCCTAAGACCTGCTCCCGAGTCCACCACCTTGCCCTTGAAATCGAATCCACCAACTGAGATCTGACCATTCAAAGGCTTCTCTTTGGCAGGGGAGGGAATGAAGAATCTCTTGGCCTGGGAGCCTAAACCCAGTCGAAATCCCATGGCGGAGTCCGGATTCTTCTGAACCGAAGCGCAATAACCCATCTTTATACCTCTGCTCAGCTCGCGGTCTCAAAGCACTGATTTTTCCACCGTTAGAAGAGTGGGAAGAGAGAGTGTGTGAGCGATGGAGAGAGGGAACGCAAAAACGAAGTGCAAAAAATAAAAAAAAAAGAGTTTTTACGGAAAGATAATAGATTCTACGTGGATTAAAGAAGGTCTGGGAGGCGAGGGAGGAGATGGGAGGGGCGACAGTGGCGCTGGGGGCAGCGGTGGGTGGTGAGGGGCGGCAGATCTTGATGTTCTGGAGTGCATCGACCGCGGAGGGGTTGGGTTGGTGTTGGGTTGAAGCCAGGGCAGGGCCGTGGGGTGCTGGAGGGAAGGATTGGGAGGACGCCATGGCCGGCCTCCAGGTTTAGATAGAGAGAGGGGAGGGGTGCGATCGGGATCTGCATTCGCCGAGAGAGAAGGGGAGTGGTGGTGGGGGGAACCGGAGGGGTAGGAGAAGGTTTTGGGAGCGGCGGCGTTGGTGGGTGAGAGAAGCGAAAAAAAAAAAAAAAAAGAGAGAAAACACTGCCAGAGAAAAAAGACGGAGGGAAGGAAACCACCTGAGGAGATCAGAGGGGGAGGGAGGCGACGGCGGAGACCGGCGGGAGGTGGCGGCGAGGAGAGCAGAGATGAGATCGGCATCTTCTTTTTTCGGAGATCTATGGGGCTCGACGCCGATGAAGATGGGGAGGAAGGCACCGACGGAGACTGACGGGCGGCGGCGGCGGCGGCGGGCGGCGGCTTTTTTTTTTCCTTTCCCCCTTCCCTTCCCTTCCTCCCGCCGCCTCCCCTTCCTTTCCCCTTCCCTTCCCTTCCCCCCTTCCCTTCCCTTCCTCCCATCCCCGCCGCGACCCCACCCACCATCGTCTGCGCCGCACCCACCGTCCGCGCTGCATCCGGCTCTACGCGACCACCAAACCACCTCCCCTCCCCCGGCTCCGGCGCCACCAACCCCCCTCGCCTCCCTCCCCGGCCCCGGGCACCTCCCACGTCTCCCCCACCCCCTCCAATCTCCTTCAGATGAAAAAAAAAAATCTAGGGGGAGGAAAGTACCTGCGAGACCAGCGAGAGGTGGCGGCAACGAGAGCAGGGCCGGCACCGATGGCGATGGGAGGAAGGCGTTCGAAAAAAAAAAAAAAAAAAAAAAAAAAAGAAGAAGAAGAAAAGAAAAGAAAAGAAAAGAAAAAACATCGGAGAGCCCAGGGCCCCTCTCGGATTCACGACACGCGGCATGCTAAAATATTGACGCACATAGTACTCTCGTGCTGGAAGAGGCCACGACTCTCCTTCCATGTATCCTATAGATTTAAACTTTTTTTGAATTCAAGAAAAAAAAAAAATATTAACATGTAACAATGGTCGAGACCAAGAAAAATGAGCCCATGGAATAGCAACTGCCATGAGGTAATGCAAATGTAGCATTGATAAATTCTTTATGCATCATGGATAGTATAAAAAATTTAATATAAAATATATTATTTTATATAATTGATCTACGTTATCATCATTCTTTAATGCACATTTAATATCTACAGTTTTACTTTTTGATCTAAAAATTTTATATGACAAAAAAATTCTGACTCTTTAAAAAAAAATTATGACATCTTGTGATATATTATGACTTCTTACATATAAGATATCATAATATGATTCAAAAAATTATGATATTCTGTGGTATATTATAGCATCCTGCATCAAATTATGTCTTTCTGAATCTAGGATATCATAATATGGTTCAGAATGTCATAATATAAAAATGATATTTTTGTTCAATCATTTTTCATTGTGTATTTAATATCTGCAGTTTTACTTTTTCGTTTGAAATTTTAAATGATAAAAATATTTCTATTTTTTGAAAAAAAATATGACATCCTGTGACATATTATGACATCCTGCGTCAAAATTATGACTTCCTGCATGCAGGATATCATAATATGAACATAAAATATCATAATTTTTTAAAAAATAAAATATTTTTGTCATTCAAAATTTAAAAAAAAATAAAATTGTAAGTATTAAATATATGTTAAAAATTGACGGCTACGTAGATTAATTATATAAAGCGGTGAGAAACTTTAAACAGAATTGTTGATAAGAGGTGAATGGAATATTGAACACAAAGGTGAGACTGAAGTACCAAAACTACTAGGTTACTTTTCACTAGAAATGGGAAGAAGAAATCTTAACCAAAATTGATTTTACCTTCGGCTTTTCCATCCAGATTTCCTGAAGCAGGAGCTGTGGAAGCAAATTCGGGTGTGGCTTGTGAGGAAGTGGATCTCTCAAAATAGTTTAGAATAGGAAATGCTTAGAAGAGGGGAGGAAGTGGACCTCTCAAAATAAGTTTAGAATCGGAAATGCTTAGAAGAGAGGAGGAAGTGGACCTCTCAAAATAAGTTTAGCATCGGAAATGCTTAGAAGAGGGAACGGGAGCAAGTTCTTTTAAGAGATTCCCGGTGCCGGCTTAAGGGTAAGGCCACCAAAGCAAGGGCTTTAGGCCCCAATTTGTTTTAGGCCCCCAGGCCCCCTCCCTCTGCCATCCATTTGCACCACATCCAGCCATCCACCTACGGGCACGAGAAGATGAACGGCACTGGAGATAAAGACGGAGATGGCGAGACAGGAGATGAACGGGCACGGTCAGAGTCTCCATGCATCGGTTTTTTCTTTTATTCTTTTTTCTTTCCTGAGTTGCGACACATGTGGCAACTGGGACTGGCAATAGCGTGGTCAAAGAAATAATGCTGCATTGTTATTTTTTTTTATAAAAAGAAAGTTCAACTTGAATCGTGCTATGGATTCCTTCACTTTTAACAGCATCTTTTGAAACAATCATGCTAAATCTTTACTATTATAGATGGAGGCCACTTATCCCTACTTCAGCATACTACACACTTTTTGTTCAGATTCAAAGTTTGGCTGGGTTACTCAATTAATGTTCCTTTTCTAACGATTTTTATACCTTTTAGATCTACTATATTATTCATAGTTGTTGTTTCTTTTGTTTTCTTTTTACTTTTTGAACTTAGTCCTCTCCGTTTACTAATGTAAATGTTTGTATTGGGGCTATGTTCAGATGTTTTGTACATAGTATAATTTCTAAATAAACTCCTATAGCGTGTACAAAAAAGGCTTCATATTGGATATAATATGAAGGACAAACAGAAATATATGAAGGCTAATTCTTGTACTAAAGTTATATCATTTTTTAGAGTGGTACAATATATATATTCATTATTTTCTTCTTCTACTAAATGATAAAAAATTTTACACAATAATATATCTGATCTAACTCTTAAATCATTGTCACAAACACATTGAAAAATTGTATTGAAAGTGTTAAAGCAATAAGATTTCAAGCTCCACAAATAAAAAATATTTTATTAAAATTAGCAGAAATTAGTGAAAATTCTAAAACTAAAAGTGAAGCTAATTGCTTAGCAACATATGAGTTCGAAAATTTTGAGTTTTTGTTGGGTATGACTATTTGGTATAATATATTATTTGCTATTAACTTAGTTAGTAAAAATTTACAATAAAAAATATGCATATTGATGTTGCTATAGAATAACTAAAAGGTCTTCTTTCTATTTTTGAAAAATATAGAGAATATAGATTTACATCTACTATAATTTTTTTTTAAAAAAATTATATTTGAAATAAAAATAGAGCCTAAATTTTATGATAAATATATCATTTATACAAAGAAATAATTTGATGAGAATATTTATAATAAAATAATAAATTTTTTTGAAAAAATATTTAGAATTAATTATTTCTTATATATAGTAAATCAAGCAATTTTTTCACTCCAAAGAAAATTAGAACAATTTCAGATATATTGAAAATATATTTAGTTTTGTATTTAGCGATAAAAAATTGAAGTTATTAGACAATGATAGTTTGAAAGAATATTATCTTAATTTTGAATATTTCTTAAAATATAATAACTACTCTGATATTGATGATTTAGATTTATTTTCAGAGCTAAAAATTTAAAAAAAATATATACAAGTAAAAATAACAATCCAATGGACATACTCAATCATATAAAATGACTCGACTCTTTTTCAAATGCATATATTACTTTTAGAATAATATTAATAATTTTAATAAGTGTTGCTTCGGTAGAAAAAAAAATTTAAAATTAAAATTAATAAAATCTTACTTAAGATCAACAATATCTCAAAAAAGATTAAATAGATTCACTATATTATAAATTGAAAAAAAAAATATTAGAAGAACTTTATTATAAAAATTTAATTAAAAATTTTGCATCTCAAAAAGTTAGAAAAATAAAATTTCAGTAAAAAATTTACATAAAGTTTAATAAAAAAAATCATATTCTAGTATTTAGCTTTAGGCCTCCCAGTGTTGAGCCACCCCTGGAGATTCCAAGGCGGATAGGTAATTCTTGGTAACAAAGTGCTTGTAGATGTATTTAGTTATTTTTCTTGTGCATAAATTTTAATTAGATGCAGTTGCACCTGTCTTTTATATAACATTTCCATCATGACCCACTTTTGGGGGAAAAAACTAAATCAAGTTTCACGAAACATTTTTCTCAAGCAAATTTGGTAACCATGAGAAAAATATATACTGAAAATTAATTTTGGCAGAACTAATAAAAAAGTACAGCTTATGATATCATTGAATACAAGGATTAAAAATTTTATGAACTAAAGAAATTCAAAGTCATACGCTTTGCATTGTAAATCTGAATATGTCCATGGAAAATTTATTTTCCTTTAATATGAAGTCAAGCAAGTCTTCCTAGAGATAGTAGTGCTTCTTCCTGGTATATGATTACACTCGACCAAAGTTTGTTTTGTGCTAATTCAGACTGCCAACATTTTACTGATATTGGCACCAGAATTGCAAAACAGTAAATACCAATATGTGGATTTGTTTGTGTTGCTAATCCAAATTCTACAAATGTACATCCCTTAACATTTCAACATTATGGGATCAAAATAGTACCTGAGTTATTCTATGAACATAACATACTGATGCCAATGACCACTTATTTCATATGTATGTTTTGACCCCGGTCCATAGCTTTAAAGTAACATTGCAGTCTCCATCTGCTGCAAGGGCGTTGCAACTTTTTCTCATACTGTCTTTAAGAAAATATATAAAGCTCCCTCTTCCACTTTCGCGAATGTTCTGAGTCAATAAGGGTGCAGATAAAGCCCAAGAAACACAACCATCATGATGACTAATAGTCTTCCAGCTATTCATGTAAATAATTTAGAGCACGTTAAGCCCTCGCAGCCAAGTTCCTCAAAGAGTCAGGAAAATGTATCGAATGAAAACTTCACAAACAGGTTGGAACAATAAACTTTTTTTTTTTTTTTTTTTGATAAGAACAAGAAACATGTTTTTTGGATTAAAATGTTAAAGAAAGGTATGAATACCATGGACTGTGATATATTATACCGGATTTTCTATGGAATGAGATATCCTTGTATCCAAACCTTCGGGATGGTGGACGTCCCATCCTGCCCCAGACCATTTCCTGATTTCCCAGGGACAGTGGGACGCCCCACCATCCCATCGATATTTAAAAAAATATTCAAAAAATTATTTATAAAAAAATTTAATTTTAATGTAGAAATAACATATCTCCAACCATTGTTGTTCAAGCCCGAAGATAGATCAGAGATGAAGAACGTTGTAAGAACATTAAAAAAATAAATCTGCAACACGGACCTTCATTGTTTCTATCCTACAAAAGAAATTGAAAAAAATTCTTCCAGTCTATACCTAGAGGATCTCGATGCCCATTATCGAAGAAGAGTTACAGGCTATATTTATAGGCCAGATCAGAGACTCTTTTTAATTAATATAAATTCCTATCCATCGAGGGATTATAACCATAGTGGAGTCCTTAATTTGACCAAAGTCCATCTTTATCTCGAAAAAATTTTAATTCTTTATTATCACCTCAAATACTTTGAATTATCTTTAATCATTAGGTTACATGTAGATTACATCAAGTCTCTAATATTGGAACGAATACAACATTCTCCCATTTGGCCCACATGTTATAATCAAAATACTGAATAGATAATAAATAAAACTGTAGTATGGTCATAAATCGACTCAAATCAAAAACTCCCACTTAAATAAGAAATTTTAATACACGAATCATGGCAGTTATATTCTATAAATTGAATATTTTTTTTCATGTATCACGATGCATAAAACCTCTTATAAGCACTTTATACTTTTTTTTATGAATAACTTCCTATAAATTATTCAAAGTCCAACTTTATGACATGAACTGTATGTGCACAAAATAAAAATCATGTTCTTTATTTCTAAGAATGTCATAAACATTTATACAAGAAGCAATCAAACAAGAATTGAACTAATGATTCCTATATGATCCATATAATCTTTAAACTATTTGGCCGATAATCTTTTAGTCATAGAGTCTACAATCATTAATTCAGTACTTGTTAGCTGGAAATCCATTTCATGCTTCTTGGCATGATCTTTAATAAAAAGATACTTTATATCAATGTGCTTGCTGTGACTTTCATTTTTATCATTTTTAGGAAGAAAAACTGCAGTGAAGTTATCACAATAAATCTTTATTGATCTTGCAATAAAATCAATAATTCTCAAATCAGAAATAAGATTCCTCATCTATATTACCTGTGAAATAGCTTCATAGTATGCAACGAACTCACCTCTATGGTAGATAAAGTAACTATAGATTGCTTATTACTTCTTCAAGATACAGCACCACTAGTAGGAAGAAAAATATATCCTGAAGTAGATTTTTTTGTATCGACACATCCATCAAAATCTGAGTCCAAATAACCAACCACCTCCAAATGATCAATGTGTCTGTAGGTAAGCAATTAATGCTTGGTTCCTTGTAGATATAGCATAATTTTTTTTGCAACTTTCCAATAATCAAGATCAAGATTGCTTTGGTATCTACTCAAAATTTTTACTACATATGCAATATCAGGTCTTGTACAGACCTGCGCATACATCAAACTTTTATTGCAGATGTATATAGGATATTCTTCATCTGTTCCTTTTCTAGTTCATTTTGTGAACATTGATTCTGACTGAATTTGTCACCTTTTATAATAGATGCAATTGTAAGAGTAAAATCTGACATTTTAAATTTTTCTAAAATCTTTTCAATATAGATCCTTTGAGACAAACTAAAATCCTTCATGATCTATCTCTGTAAATCTCTATGTCAATAACATAAGAGGCTTCACCCATATCCTTCATCTCAAAGTTTTAAGAAAGAAATAGTTTTATCTCCTTTAGTAAACCCAAATCACTGCTTGCAAGTAAAATATTATTTATATATAGAACCAGATATATGTATTTAAATACTCCCACTAACTTTAAAGTATATACATTGATTCACGATGTTCTCTGTAAATCCAAAAGAGCTAATAACATCATGAAATTTCATATACCATTAGCGAGAGGCCTATTTAAGTCTGTATATAGACTTCTTTAACTTGTAGACAAGATGACCATTTTTGTCTGTATAGAAATCTTCAGGTTGAGTCATGTATACTATCTTATCTAGATTCTCATTCAGAAATACATTTTCACATCTATTTGATATAACTCTAAATCAAAATGAGCTACTAAAGTCATGATTATCCTCAATGAATCCTTCTTTGAAATTGGAAAGAAGATTTCATGATAATCAATACCTTCTTTTTGAGTGAAACCCTTAGCTACAAGTCTGGTTTTATATCATACAATATTACCTAAAGAGTCTCTTTTGATCTTATAAATCCATTTATAGCCAATGGCTGAAGCTCTTTAAGGAATTCAATAAGATCTTAGACTTGGTTTTCAGCCATAGATTCTATCTCATCTTTCATAGCATTATATCAGTATGTGGATTTATTTTCACTCATAGCTTGCGAAAATGACATAGGATCATTCTCAGGTCCAATGTCAAAGTCGGATTCCTGTAGGTAGATAATGTAATCATTAGGAATTGCAAATCTTCTTTCTCTTGTGGATCTTCTTAATCCCACTACACCTGTATTTTGAGTATTTTCAATAGTAGGCTTAATATGAACTTGTTCTTCATGGAGTAGTTATTCTTAAATTGATTATTCATGATCTTATGGATCTTCTTGAATAACAATTAATTTCATATCTTTTGTAGGTTGATCAATTTCATCTCTTATTTTGTCAAATTCATTTTTACGAGAAAAATCACTCCTAATAAGTTCATAATCCTTAAGAAACTTAACATTCCTAGATTCAACTATTTTGGACACATGGTTAGGATAATAAAATTTATATCTTTTGGAGTTTACCGTATAACCAATAAAATAGCCACTAACTATTCTGAAATCTAATTTCTTTAAGTATAGATTATAAATCCTCACCTTAGCTGGACATCCCCATATGTGTAAGTGACTTAAACTCGATTTCCCTCCTTTTCACAACTCAAAAGGAGTTTTAGGTACAGCTTTTGATGGAATTCTGTTTAAAACATACACTGTAATCTTTAATGCTTCACTCCAAAGAGATAAAGGAAGATTAAAATGACTAATCATACTTCTTATTACATCCATCAATGTACGATTCTTTCTTTCAGTCATACTATTTTGTTGTAGTATTCCCGACATTGTGTATTGGGCAATAATACCCTCTTCTTCAAAAAACTTGCCAAATGGACCCATGGACGGACCTCTTTCAATGTACCTTCCATAATATTTTTTATCTTTGTCAGATCTCATGATCTTTATTTTCTTATCCAGTTACTTCTCTACTTCTACTTTGTAAATCTTAAAGACATCTAATGCCTTACTTTTTTCAAAGAGAAGATAAAGATAGATATATCTAGTATGGTCATCAAGGAATGGGATAAAATATCTCTGGTCATTAAAATAGGGAGTAGAAAATGAGATAAAATGGTCCACAAATATCAATGTGTTTGATTTCTAAAATATTAGAACTCCTTTTGGCACCTTTAGAGGACTTGTTAGTTTGCTTTCTCCTTATGTAATCCAACAAGTACCAAATTCAGTAAAATCAACATCTTTTAAAATGCCATCATTTACCAAACTTTTTATTCTCTCTAAAGATATATGGGCTCATCTTTTGTGTCATAAACTTAAAGAGTTCTCTTTAATAATGTTCCTCTTTATGCCAATATTACCACCATACATTGATGAAAGAATATATTCAAAATTCAAATTTAAATCTAATTTATATAAACCATCCATCAAAAAATCAATACCAATAACATTTTTATTCCAAAAAAATTTGACTACAGAATTTTCAAAATGAAAATCAAAACCAATATTTGTTAATTTGGAAACAAAAACTAAATTCCTAAAGAAGCTAAGAACATAAAATTTATTTTCAAGATCTAAAACAAAATCAGAATTCAAAATCAATCTAAAGGTTTCCATAGCTTCCATATGTGAACGTATCCGATTGTCTGAATAGATATTTTGATCACTTTCCTTCGGATCCCTTAGATTAAGAAAGCCCTGCATGATTTTGACTATATAAATTGTAGTACCAAAATCAATCCATCAAGTATTATTAGGAACATCAATAGAAAAAGATTCATGACACACTAGAGATATAAAAGTATCTTTCTTTTCAAGCCATTTCTTATACTTTATGCAATCCTTCTTCATATGTTCCTTTTTCTTGTAAAAGAAGCATGTGTCTTTATTGCTATAGCGCTTTATTAGTACTGCAATTTTCTTCTTTTTAGGAGCATCTTTTTTCTTTCTTTCTTTACCATAAGAAGCTAGGTTAGCACTTGCATGCTTTATTTCTTGCTTCTCCTATTTTAATTTTTCTTTCTCCTGAACACACATGGTCAAAGGTTCATTAACAGACCATGTTTCCTTATGTATATTATAGAAAATTTGGAAAGGATCATATTCTGCATATAGAGAATTTAAAATGAAATGGACTAGAAAAGTATCAAAAATCTCAACCTCCAAAAACTTGAGTTGAGTAGCTATATCTCTTATCTCTATGATATGGTACTGTATACCTGTAGCACTATCAAATCTCATGCCTAAAAATCTCTTCATTAGAGTACTGGCCAATGCCTTATCAAAATTTTTAAATTATTCTTCAATGGCCTTCATAAAATTCTTGACCTTATTATATTGAAGGATTGACTCTGTAATACTTTTAGGTACCCAAACTTGATGAGCATCAAACTCAAGCGATTAAATCGCTCCCATTTCTCGTATGCCAAAATCTGTTGTGACATATTTAAATCCATAGAAATAGGTGGTTCATCCACACGAAGTGCCCGATCAAGATCATTATACTCAAGAGTATAAAGAACACTATCTTTCCAATTAAAAAAATTATCATTACTTAATATTGGCATAAGAGCAGCATCATTAATATATGCAGTATGATTAGCTGCAATAATCAATAAGAATAGAAAACTTAGTGCTATGAAGCATAAACCATAATCTAAAATAATAAATATAAATTTCAATAGTAAATTCTAATCTTTCTGTAGAGGTATATCATGCATAGAATTTATTAATATTTTATTAATAAGTCCAGCAATATAGATATTAAAGATAGTAAATTTTCATATCTATGGGCCTAGAAAAAATCTATCTTTAATATCTAGATTACCATCTTATTCCAATTAAATCATAGAAATAACCACTCTGTATAGATAAAGTTAACTATCTCTCTAACTTAATTACAATTTTGTTCATATGTCATTAAATTTTAATTTACAGTCTTTATGTAGTTTTTACCATATCTATGATGCTATGGCTACTCTGAACACAATAAATCAACTACTTTATATGGTTTTTACTATATTCAGAATGTTGTAGCTACTCCAGAATATAATAAACCCATTAACTTTAATATGGCATTGAATAATCTAAATAATCATATAAAATTTTATTATAATTTTCATCTTTATTATGATCACAAAATTTTCAGCAAATAAATAATAATCCAGACCTTTATGTGACCAATATAAATTGCAAAATATAATTTAAAAAAATCTTTATGTAATAAAGTTTATTACAATGACTAAATAATAATCTAAGGGGTCTTTATGCAATAAAATTTATGATAGAAATCAAAATGCAATTTTAGAAGGACCTTTATTGAATTAATAACTTTTTTAGGGACCAAATTGCAAAAGTTTCTAAACTAATCTGATTGAGCTAATTAGAAGGGCTTTTACCGTATATAAACATTATAAGGGACTTAAATGCAAAATCCCCTTAAAAAGATCCGGTTCAGCCAATTAAAAGGCCTTTTACCGTATATATGCAGGGGCTTAAGTGTAAAATCCCCTGTTTCAGTAAATGGGTAATCGGGTTTCGGATTTTGGGTTGGGACCCAAAAGCCGAACCCGTTAGAGAAATCTTCTTCCTCCCTCCCATTTTTTTTGATTAAAACCCTAAAGTCCTCCATGACCGGCAGTGTAAAATTCCCTAAACATCACCGATGAGACACCGGCTTTCGTATACCACCGACAGTCGGCCTGAGACCGCCGTCCCGACCATCGATAAGCCGGCACTAGGTTCATCTAGATGGGAGAATGGTGGGAAAGCCGGCCCTTAATCTCCACCTAATGATGGCCGGTGGCCATCGAAAAAATTCAAAGGACCGACCGTCGACGTCGACCTCTCCGACGACCGATCAATCCATTTTCGTCGGCGGTAGAGAGGGGCAACCACCGATTTACCAAGAGCCAACGGTTCGTTCTTCATGCCTTCTGTTGCGGCCAATCGCCTCGTCGCCCGATCGCCGGGAAGCGTGCACCTGCAAAAGGAAGTCCGCACTGACCGGAGGCGGCTCCGACGGGGACCCTCCGACGGTCAAGTCAGAGAGGTGACTGGGCAACAGTGAAATGCAGACAGAGAGCTCTGAGAAAGAGAGAGGGAGAGAGAGAGAGGAGTGAGCCTGCGTATGTGGGAGAGACGGGCGGATCGACCCCTTGCACTGTTGCCTTCCCCGGTATATATAGTGGAGCACGGTATGGCGCCATCATTAATGGCGCGGACAAGTGAGGAACTGTCAACTCACTGTAGACTGTCAGAGCCGCCGTGAAAACGTCATGTCGCCGTGTAGCCGTCTAATCGCCAGGGTTGACCCGGCCCCGGGCGGGACAATGCCCCTAGGTAATTGTGCCGCATGTCCGTGTCAGGGCTGACAACGTCTGGCGACCGTACGGTGGTTGGTGGAGTCGGCCGACCCCAGGTCGGTGGCCAGCAGAGTGGCGTCGGACTCCTCCGTCGGTCGGCGAGCTTCATGTGGGTCGGCTACCAGACCTCTGGGTTTAGTCGGTCGGGAATGGACCGTGGAATGGCCGTAGTTAGCCGCTGATGGCGTCCGTCGGCCTGTCGCCCGACCGACGATCGGCCAGTCAGAGTCGTCCGTCGGGCCGTTGGTTAGTCGGTCGGGCTTAGTCGGTCGGGCCGCCAGCCGGTCGGGCCCTCCGATAGTCGGTCGGTCGGTCGGTGGGTATCCCCCAACAGTTGCCCCCCTCCACTCCTAAGTCGGGTGGAGAGCTGGCCGATGCCTTCATTCGGGTAGCAAGACCGGACGACTGGGAGTGGATTTGTCGCATGTGCAGATCCGACCGTACCGCCGGCTGATCCGTTGTCAGACACCTCATGAATCCCAAGTGATCCGAACGTCTAGTCGATGCCAGAAGTCGCGCCGGCGTCAGGTGTCAGACGCCACGTCTTGTCGTCGTCAGTCGTCACGTCGGTGTCAGAAGATCGGGCGCCGGACGATACGGCGTCAGTCGATCGGATATTCAGCGCCGATCGCGGGTGAGGCGTACCATCGGGAACGCGGACCGGCGCGGGCGGTCGACTGCGGAGCCAACCCCCGCGCGCCGCGTGTCATGGTGGTTGGCCGGCGTCCGCTCCGGCATTTAATGAGGGCGGTGCGGGCATCCCGGGACGAAGCGCGCCGAATCCTCAGCCAACCGGCGGGCGCCACGCGTCGCGCATCTGGAGGTCTTTGGTCGGCGCGGGAGCATCTCGGCCGTCGGTCGGCCCTATATATATAGGACCTCCCGGACCCAGGACCCACACTGCCATTTGCTGGGGGAAACTCTGTCTGGGCGATTTCTCGATCGTTGCGGGCAGAGCTCTTCTCCACTTCCAGAGGGTCCATCGGGTTCGTGGTCCCCTCTTCTCCTTCTTCTTCCCTTTCTGCTCTTTTGGTTCCTGCATAATGACCAGGAAACCGACCCAGGGAGCTCGGTCGGGGAACCCGACCGATGACTCTCGATCGGCTCCGGAAGATGAGGCTTCCTCGCTTTCGGGGCCGAATGTCGATCAGCTTCGGGAGCACTATCGCATCCCGGAGCAGTTTCGGCTCTCCGCTCCAGGGGCCGGCGGTCGGGTCAACAACCCTCCGCCTGGCGACCTGGCGCTATATGTCGAAGACCTTCGCGCGGGTCTTCGGCTCCCGATTCCGGAGTTCGTCCGGAATCTGCTTGATTACTACGGACTCTGTCCGGCGCAGCTGGCGCCGAACTCTGTTCGTCTGATAATCTCCTTCGCGTTGTTGTGTCAGCTTTTGCCGACCAACCCTCGCGTTTCCCTCTTCCGGGCATTTTTTGTGCTCCGACCCCACCCTAAGGCCCGAGGGTGGTGGCTCTTCAACCCCCGGAAGGGTCTTGCTTTCTTAACCGGTCTTCCATCGTCCATTCATGGATGGAAGAACCAGTTCTTTTTCGTTTCTTCTTCTTCTTCTTGGGGCTTTCCTTCCCGCTGGGGTGTACCCCGAACTGAGGCCAACGACAACAGTCGGGTCGACGCGGACGACCGGGAGGACTTCCACCGACTCAAAGACATGTCGGTCCCGAAGCAGAGGGAGCTTGTTACCGAGCAAGCTCTCTATGATGCCGGCCTGAGTCTGGTCCCCCGAATAGGTATCGCCCGATCCCCCAGCTTTTCTTTTTGTTCGGCTTTAGGGTAGTTCTGGTCCGGCCTTTGACACTGGTCGGTTTTGCAGGGACACCGCCGAGGATGAGGCCGACCGATGCCGAGATTCGTCAGTTTGCCGCCGCGAGGAAGAGGCCAGCGTCAGGGGCTGGCCCTTCGCGCCCTTCCAAGAGACCAACCCCAGTCCCGCCGACCGTGGAAGCGTCGGCGACCGAGGGGTCGGAGCCGATCATAGCCCTCGCGGCTCCGACTGTCCAAGTCGAAGAGAGGCCGACCGAGGAAGTGGCCGAAGGAGTGTCGGCGGCTTCGCCGCCGCGGGTGGAGCCGGATGACGTTCGGGAAGCCGAACATCGTCCGGAGGCGTCCGCTGGCGCAACGGGGGGCGCCGGGTCGAACTCCAGCGTCCCATCGCTGCCAGCCCCATCGGTCGGGGCAGCTGATCGGGGGAAAGCCCCGATGGAGCCCTCGGAGGAGGAGAGATCAATGCCCCCCAGCGCATACTACCCTGAGGGTGCATCGGCCTTGGCCGACCACAACCTTGCGAGGAGGTTGTGCCAGGGGATCCTCCTCCCTACCGACGTGCAGTCGTTGCGGTCTCGGCAGGTGACCGAGATGCTGTCGCGGTTCTACCCGACAATGGTGGAGGTAAGCTTCGCGTCACCTTTTTCCTTAGAAGAATTTTTGCTTGCCACATAATTCTGACGAAGCTTTTTTCCGTCGGCAGCTGATCTTCACCATGTCCGAGTTGGAGGCCGGATACCGAAGGTTCGGCGACGTTCGGGCAGCCTTTAAAGAAAGGTCGGCGGCGCCGAGGCCGAAAGAGCGAGGCTGGTCGACCAACTGCAGGAGTCGGCCGACCGGGAGGCAAGTTGACGGACGAGGTCTCCCGGCTTATGGCCGAACTGAAGTCGGCCAAGAAGGAGGCCAAGCACAAAGGTCGGGCCGTGCGTCGTCTTCGACGCGAACGGGACGGTGCCACCTCCGAACTCCAAGGGGAACGCGAGCAACTTCGGGTCAGCCTGGGGAAGCTCGTGGAAGCCGAAGAGGAGTTGTCCATCGCCCAGATCGACGCCGAAATTGCTAGGGCCGAGGCGGAGTTGGCGAGGGAGGAGCTGGCCCACACTGAGGATGAGGCACGGTCGGCGAGGGAGTCGGCCGATCGTGCGGTTGAGGACTTCCGGGCCTCCGACCGGTACAAGGAGGAGATGCTCGAGTCGGGCTTCGCCTCCTACCGGGTCGGGTTCGAGGACGGTCGGGATGCCGTCCATGCCTTGTACCCGGAGGTGGACGTCAGCCGAGTCATCCCGCTACTCGCCGAAGAGGAGGGAGCCGAAGAGGAGGCCGACCAGCTGTCGGGAGGCGTCATCCCAGCGGAGGAAGCCGTCCCGGAGCAGGAGCCGACCGAAGGTCCCTTGCCGACTGAAGGACATCCTTCTGCCGTTGTCCCAGCGCCGCTCACGGTCGAGACGCCGATCCTTCCCGATCCTCCGTCGGTCGAAGAGATCAACCAGGACGAATGATCGGTCCAGCCGACCGTCTTCTTTTTGTTTCTTTTTGAAAATACGTGTAATCGGGCTTCGGCCCGACTTTGTAATTTTCTTCGATCAATGAATGAAATTGTCTTTTCTTGTGTCTTTTGTTTGAAATGTCTCTTATTGCTGTAATGTCGAACCCTAGTTACCAACTTAGAGAAGTCGCCAACTCGGGTAAGTCGGTAGGACTTAACCGACTTGCACAGCTCCGAAGTAGCTTGTGTCCCGACTTTAGGTCGGCTTCCAATAGTTGAAGTCGCCGGTCGGGCGCATCTGTTAAGTCGGGAGCCGACCGAACCTGGTAAAGGTTCGGTAGTCGGACTTCCGTAGATGCGTTCAGTCGAACATCGACCGGCGCAGTGTCGGGGGAGCGATAGTAAGTCGGATCCCCAAGCTCTTGCGTCGGGTTCTGTGTCATCCGACATATGGTAGCAAGCCGGATGTCGTTCGACCGACCGTCAATCAGTCGGGAAGCTGTGGGTGCGACTAAGGTCACGTTGTGTGAAAACGGTGGTAAGCCGAATATCCCTCGACCGGCCGCAGCCTGGTCGGAAGTCGCGACAACAATCGCATGGGCTGTCGACTCCCGTAGGTGCATCGGTCCTGGTAAGGGGCCGATGGATCGTTGAACGTCGAAGGAGTATCGACTCCCGTAGGTGCATCGGTCCTGGTAAGGGGCCGATGGATCGTTGAACGTCGAAGGAGTATCGACTCCCGTAGGTGCATCGGTCCTGGTAAGGGGCCGATGGATCGTTGAACGTCGAAGGAGTATCGACTCCCGTAGGTGCACCGGTCCTGGTAAGGGGCCGATGGATCGTTGAACGTCGAAGGAGTATCGACTCCCGTAGGTGCATCGGTCCTGGTAAGGGGCCGATGGATCGTTGAACGTCGAAGGATCAGGACTCCGAAATTTAAAACTGAACTTGTATTCCAACCACAAAATTCACTGGTAATACAGCTTCAAGTTGTCGGCGTTCCAAGTCCGGGGAATGGGCTTCCCCTCAAGGGTCTCCAGCCGGTAGGCCCTCGGCCCGAAGGTGTCAGCAACCTTGTAGGGTCCTTCCCAGTTGGGAGCCAACTTCCCTTGGTCCAAGGGCTTCGACACTTCCGCCTTCCTCAAGACTAGGTCGCCAGGCCTGAAGAGCTTTGGTCTGACCTTAGCGTTGTAGTACCGGGCGACCCTCTGTCGGTATGAGGCCATTCGGATTTGAGCCTTATTTCGCAGTTCGGGGAGAAGGTCTAGGTCGGCCCTCCGGCTTTCGGAGTTGTCCGGCTCGTGGTACTGCTCGACCCTTGAAGACGGCAGGCCAATCTCGAGCGGGATCATAGCCTCTGTCCCGTAGGCCAAACTGAACGGCGACTCCCCGGTCGGGACACGGGGGGTCGTTCGTAAGCCCATAGGACGGAGCCCAGCTCGTCGACCCAGAGACCTTTGGCTTCGTTCAGTCGGGTCTTGAGTCCATGGAGCAGGGTTCGGTTCGTCACCTCAACCTCACCGTTGGACTGTGGGTGCCCGACTGAAGTTAGTCGATGACGGATGTGGAACCTGGCGCAGAAGTCCTTGAAGTCTTGGTTGTCGAATTGCCGTCCGTTGTCGGTGATGATGGTGCGCGGCAATCCGAACCTGAAGATGATGGACTTTTGGATGAAGTCCTCCATCTTCCGCTCGGTGATCTGCGCCAAGGGCTCGGCCTCGACCCACTTCGTGAAGTAGTCGATGGCGACAACGATGAACTTCCTCTGGCCTGACGCCGGTGGGAAGGGGCCGAGAATATCGACTCCCCACTGAGCGAAGGGCCATGGAGCGACAATGGGAGTGATTTGGCTGGCCGGTTGGTGCTGAATATTGGCATACTTCTGGCATGGCTCGCACCTTCGGACCAACTCTGCCGCATCCTTCCTCATGGTCGGCCAGTAGTAGCCCTGTCGCAAGACCTTGAAGGCTAAGGACTTGCCCCCCAAGTGATTCCCACAAATTCCTTCGTGAACCTCTCGGAGGGCGTAGTCAGCGTCGGTCGGTCCCAAGCACCTGAGCAGAGGGAGGGAGAACGACCTCTTGTAGAGTCGGCCGTCCATGATCACATATTGCGACGCCGACCATCGGAGTCGCTTGGCCTCCGCGGGATCTTCGGGACTGGTCCCGTCGGACAGGTACCGGACGATCGGGTCCATCCAACTTGGTTCAGACGTTAGCTGCTGTACTTCTTCGACCCGATCGATGCTCGGCTGTTGGAGGTTTTCGACAAACGTCCGACCCAAAGAATCATAGGCCGACGTTGCCAATCTGGAGAGAGCATCGGCACGGGCGTTCTCCGTCCTGGGGATGTGGGAGATCTCGAAATGCTCGAGGCGGGCCACGAGATCCTTTACCTTCTGAAGATACTTGATCATGGTCGGATCTCGCGCCTCGAAGTCGCCCTTGACCTGCCCCACGATCAGCTGAGAGTCGGAGAATGCCCGGAGGCTGTCGACGCCCAGTTCCTTCGCCATCCTCAAGCCCGCGAGGAGTGCCTCGTATTCGGCTTGATTGTTGGAGGCCTTGAAGTCGAACCGGAGGGCGTATTCGGTGACTACCCCATCCGAATTCGTGAGCAGGAGCCCGGCCCCGCTTCCCTGAGCGTTGGAGGCTCCGTCGATGTGGAGTACCCAGGTGGAGATCGGGTCTGGCTCAGAGACCGAATCTCGTCCCGGGCCTTCAGCTCCCGACCTTCGGTCGGTCGTCGGGCATTCAGCAATGAAGTCGGCCAAGACCTGAGCCTTCAAGGCAGGCCTCGGTCGGTACTGAATGTCGAACTCGCTAAGCTTCATCGCCCACTTAGCGAGTCGTCCGGATGTGTCGGGTCGGCGCAGTACGGCCCTCAGGGGCTGGTTGGTGAGTACCACGATGGCGTGGGCCTGGAAGTATGGTCGGAGCCGTTGCGCGGAGACGGTCAGGGCGAAAACCATCTTTTCCGTCTCCGAGTATCTGGCTTCGGCGCCGTGGAGCACTTTGCTGGTGTAGTAGATGGGCTGATGGGTTCGGCACTCATTTTCCCGAACGAGCACCGAACTGATCGCCTCGAAGAGTGGCCAAATAGAGATACAAGGTCTCCCCGACCTGCGGCTTTACGAGCAGCGGCGGGGAAGCCAGTACCTTTTCAGGTCTTCAAAGGCCTGTTCGCACTCATCCGACCAAGAGAAACCGTTCGCCTGGCGCAGGGTCTTGAAGAACGGGAGGCACCTTTCAGCTGATCGGGAAATGAATCGGCTAAGAGCGACGATTCTTCCGTTCAGCTGTTGGACCTCCTTCTTGGTGTTCGGATGACGCATGTCGAGGATTGCCTTTATCTTCTCAGGGTTGGCCTCGATCCCTCTCTGAGAAACGAGGAATCCGAGGAACTTCCCGAGGTCACCCCGAAGGCGCATTTGGTCGGGTTGAGCTTCATTCCGGTGTCGTCGAAGGGTGCGGAAGTTCTCCTCGAGATCCTGAACATGGTCCGGGATCTGCGTGCTCTTTACCAGCATGTCGTCCACGTACACCTCCATGTTACGCCCGATCTGGTCTTTGAAGACCTTATTGACGAGTCGCTGGTAGGTGGCGCCGGCATTCTTCAATCCAAAGGGCATCACCCGATAACAGTAGAGGCCCTTGGGGGTCACGAACGCGGTGTGCTCCTCGTCTTCAGGCGCCATCCGGATCTGATTGTACCCGGCGAAGGCGTCCATGAAGCTGAGCAGTCGAAATCCGGACGTCGCATCCACCAGCTGGTCGATCTTCGGGAGTGGAAAGCTATCCTTCGGGCATGCTCGGTTGAGGTCGGTATAGTCGATGCAGATCCTCCATTTCCCGTTGGCTTTCTTGACCATGACGACATTGGCGAGCCAATCGGGATACGTGGATTCCCGAATGAAGCCTGCTTCGAGCAGCTTGTCCACTTCTTCGTCAATGGCCTTCTGCCTTTCTGGGGCGAAGGACCTTTTCTTCTGCCTCACCGGCTTCATTGTCGGGTCGATGTTGAGTCGGTGAGTAATTATTTCTGGAGGGATGCCCGACATATCTGCTGCCGACCATGCGAATATGTCGGCGTTGGCCGTCAGCAGCTCCGCCAGTCGGTGGCGTTCGGTGTCGGGCAATTGAGACCCGACCCAAACTTTTCTGTCGGATTTTCTCCTACTCGGGATCGCCTCGAGCTGCTCGGCCGGCGAACCCCGCTCTTCCTCCTCCCGTTGATCCAGTTTGTCGATTGTCAGGGGATCCTTTGTCTCGTCGCTTTGGACGGAGATTTGGAAGCATCGTCGGGCGAGCTGTTGATCTCCACGCATCTCCCCGACTCCGTTTTTGGTCGGGAATCGAACAAGGAGATGGTACGTCGAGACGATCGCCCTGAGGGCGTTCAGTCCGGGTCGCCCGAGTATGGCGTTGTAGGCCGAAGGAACTTGGACGACCGCAAAATGAGGGAGATTGTGCTTTGCCGTGGTTCGGTGCCGACCGTCACGGGCAGGGTGATTTCTCCTTCTGTCGTGACGGTGTCTCCGGCAAAGTCGATCAAGGGCGTGGAGACCCTACTAAGTCGATCAGTCGGTAGTCGCATTCGGGAGAAGGTCGAGTAAAACAAAACATTTGTCGAACTTCCATTATCAACAAAAATTCGTTTTACATCATAATTGGCTATTGTCGCCGACACAACAACAGCGTCGTCGTGGGGAGCCTGGATGCCCCGAACGTCGTCTTCTGAGAAGGTAATCACGTCGTCCGGGCGCGGCTTTTTCGTCGGCTCCCCCCCGTAGACGTCCCCGATCCCAGCCGCTTGGAGATCATGTTGATGACTCCAGCCGTCGGCTGGTTAGTCGGCGCCTCTTCAGTCGGCTGGGGGCGTCGATCGGCAGCCGGTCGGGTCGGCGGACCCTTTCGAAATTTGCCGAGATACCCCCGGCGGATGAGATTTTCGATCTCATCCTTCAACTGGATGCATCGCTCGGTGTCGTGGCCGTGGCTCCGATGGAACCGGCAGTACTTCCGATGGTCGAGGCCCTTTGCCTTCAGAGGCGGAGGCCGTCGCAGGTATTCTTCCCCTTCGATCTCCATCAAGATCTGCGCACGGGGAGCGGAGAGAGGAGTGTAGGAGTCATACCTGGGACGCACCGGCCTCGGAGTCTGTCGGCGAGGTGATTTTTGGATCTGTCGGGGTGGAGAAAGCCGACTATTGGCCGGGGGCCTGCTTGGTTCGGCAGGCTCCCGACCTTTTCTTCGCTTCTCCTTCGGACCTCTGGGCTCGACCAAGCGTCGGTCGGACGCTCCTTCATCCGCGCGCATATACTTGTATGCGCGCTCCAGTAGCTCGGCGTATGTTCGGGGGAGGGTCTTGTCCAGAGAATAAGTAAACCGGGACGACCTCAGGCCCCGCTTCATGGCTGAAACCGCCATGTCTTCGTTGAGGTCCCGGACCTCGAGCGTGGCCGCATTGAATCGCGTCACGAAGTGTCGGAGCGTCTCGTTTTCCCCCTGCTTGAGGGAGAAAAGGCTATCCGACGTTCGCGGCGGCTTTCGGCTGGTGCTGAAATGGGCCACGAACGAGTGCTCGAGCTGCACGAAGGAATGGATACTGCCCGATCGAAGACCGGAGTACCAAGCCCTGGCAGCCTTGCAAAGTGTGGCGGGAAAGCCGATGCAAAAAAGAGCGTCGGTTGCCCCTTGAATCGTCATGAGAGCTTTATAGCTCTCGAGGTGGTCGACTGGGTCGGTGGAGCCGTCGTATGGCTCCACGTTCGGCATTTTGAACCGACTGGGAATCGGCTCATCGAGGACCAGTCGAGAGAGAGGCTGGGCGATCTGGAAGTCGACGTCGTTCGAAGACTTCTGGCCGTCCATCTGCAGTTGGGCGAGTCGGCGGTCGATCTCCTCGAACCGTCGCTCGTAGTCGTCCGCTCGTCGATGCTGGGAGACTCCGGGGTGGAGCCTCCGGAGGATTCTGAAAGAGAGGCCGACGGTGTGCGCGGCCGCTTTTCCTTCCTCGCCCGTTCCAACGGGGAAGGAGAGGGCCGCTGGGACCGTCGGTCGTCGCGCCGTGGTCGCCCCTCCTCCTCTCCGTGGGAGCGCTGTTGGGAGCGCTCGCATGGAGGCGACAGGGGTCGGCGCGGCCGTCGGCGGCTGCTCCTGGAAGGCATAGGTCGGGCCGCCGGTTGTTGCTGGAGGCTTTTGACTGCGTCGGTCAGTACGGTCATCTGTCGTACGATGGCCGCAATCTGGGCCTCCGTGGTCACTGCAGGGCGCGGAGAGCTAGGCTCCGCCGCCGGTGGGGGCGGGGAGGCTTCTTCCCGGCGGGAAGAGCGCCTTGCCGACCCAGTGATTCTCGATCGTTGAGCTCTTGTCTTTGTCATGCTGTTCCCCTACCTGGCGCGCCAATCTGTTGCGGCCAATCGCCTCGTCGCCCGATCGCCGGGAAGCGTGCACCTGCAAAAGGAAGTCCGCACTGACCGGAGGCGGCTTCGGCGGGGACCCTCCGACGGTCAAGTCAGAGAGGTGACTGGGCAACAATGAAATGCAGACAGAGAGCTCTGAGAAAGAGAGAGGGAGAGTGAGAGAGGAGCGAGCCTGCGTATGTGGGAGAGACGGGCGGATCGACCCCTTGCACTGTTGCCTTCCCCGGTATATATAGTGGAGCTAGGTGTGGCGCCGTCATTAATGGCACGGACAAGTGAGGAACTGTCAACTCACTGTAGGCTGTCAGAGCCGCCGTGAAAACGTAATGTCGCCGTGTAGCCGTCTAATCACCAGGGTTGATCCGGCTCTTGACGGGACAATGCCCCTAGGTAACTGTGCCGCATGTCCGTGTCAGAGCTGACAACGTCTGGCGGCCGTACGGTGGTTGGTGGAGTCGGTCGACCCAAGGTCGGTGGCCAGCAGAGTGGCGTCGGACTCCTCCGTCGGTCGGCGAGCTTCATGTGGGTCGGCTACCGGACCTCTGGGTTTAGTCGGTCGGAAATGGACCGTGGAATGGCCGCAGTTAGCCGCTGATGGCGTCCGTCGGTCTGTCGCCCGACCTACGATCGGCCAGTCAGAGTCGTCCGTCGGGCCGTTGGTTAGTCGGTCGGGCTGCCAGCCGGTCGGGCCCTCCGATAGTCGGTCGGTCGGTCCGCCAGCCGGTCGGGCCCTCCGATAGTCGGTCGGCCGGTCGGGCCGCCAGCCGGTCGGGCCCTCCGATAGTCGGTCGGTCGGTCCGCCAGCCGGTCGGACCCTCCGATAGTCGGTCGGTCGGTCGATGGGTATCCCCAACAATACTGTTAATGATATCGGCAACCTCAGAGCTACCGTTCTTAAAATTTTGTCATCCCTTTCCAATCTATAGCGTCTAAGAGATGACAGGCCACAGGACATCCTAACCTCTTCTCCACGTAGCTTTAATCCATCGTTTTCCCCCGCTAATTGGTCCAGACAAGAGAGAGCTACAGGGGAAATTTTGCTTGGAGTCAGGCCGAAGGAAAAGCGATGATTGGCACGACACCATTCACGGGTAGCGTCTGAAGTGCAAAAAGCGACAACGATGTCGACATCGTATGTGAATTTATAATGTCGCATTTAAATTGGACTCGTCAGTTGGCTAAACGAGGTGTAGCTGCATCATAAAGAGCATTTCGGACTCTTCTAATGACACCATATTTTTTTAATAAATCAGAAGAAAAAAAAAAAGAACCATTACACTATAAATATATGCATTAAAAATCATGAACCAAGATACTCCAAAATCAAGACGGTGGATCAGCTGTAGAATTTTATTAGATAAGTTCTGGATGGATGGCTATAAAAATATTATCCAATTTGCTATACTGTTAGCTTTCCGTAGGTATGAAAGGATAGGGAATGCGCAAAAGAGTGGGTATCCTCCAAACTACAGGGTAAACTAGACCATCCATCCCCATTATAAAAGGGACTTGGAGCTCACGTACCTTGTCCGACTGCGTGAGGGAACCAGTGCCTCGGCCAATGCCTGCCTTACAACCTTAGCAAGCTTTTCGAGGTAGCATAACTTTTGCAAGCTTGTGGCCATGCCTGAGATGTTCATGATTGTGGAACAGTTTCGTTACTCTTACAGTAAAGATTTTGTCTTGTGCTTATGAAGATGAAATAGTGGCAGGCGGCATCTAATAGTACATACGGTGATCCAAAGCGCGTAGCGGTACTAACCATTGGAGAAAAAACGCCAAATTCTCTATAGTGAAGGGACAGCATCATAGAGTATAATATCCTACAACACCCAACCCCCCGTCCCCACACCCCCCCCCCCCCCCACCCCGCCTTTGTTTGCCCAAAAAAAATAAAAATAAAAAATAAAAAAAATAGAATATAGTATAATTTTTTATCGCTATCGGTAAAATAAACGACTATCAAACAATATGACTATATAAATATGGTACATATTGTTGGACCGTCTTGTTTGATGATGGTTCATCCATGCCAACCATCAGAAGTTGTACATCACTGTGCTGTATGGCCTGCACACCGCAAAGATCCGTGCTCTAAGAAAAAATGTTTAAGGTAGATTGGGCTTGTGAGTTGTCGGCCGGCCGATTGGGATGTTGATTAGTGCTGTATCTTCGATTGGAAGATGTATGATGGTGCAATCTTGTCCCTCACATATTTTGGATCTATTTTCGCTCGTGTACGTTGAATAGTGGGTTGTTCCTATCCGTTAGTTATTCATGTTCTTTTAGGCGTGCTCAAGTTTCCACTATCTCTTTTTATCTTAAACAAACATGATAAAGTTTTCTGATACCTGGGGTTATCATCGATTTGTCTTTGCCGAACGCATCTCAGGTCATCGAATTCGCATGCGACTGATTGGTGGTCGGCCTAATTAAACCTCTAACCACCAAATGATGGCTTGGGAACCGCATATATAATTCACAAACTCGCGGTTGTCCAGAGGCCACAATCAAACTAGTCGGCCGGAGAACTTTCCGCGGCCTAAAGCTAAACCAGGGCCCTCTTCCAGTCCTGCCCAAATTGGCCTTATAATATTTGCAATGGATTTTCCCCTTGGGCTTCGTCCAGAACCCGTCCCTGGATCACACCGGCTGAAGATGCCCAACCCTTGACATCATAATGAGTAATTCTTTGTGCACCATCCGTAGAAAATCCAACATGGAGTACACCACTTCCTTCGAATAGACCACATAGCCACTGCTTCCTGACGTACATTTAATATTTGTAGATTGATATTTTCATTTAAAAATTTTATATGACAAAAATACTTCTGTCTAAAATTATGACATCCCTTCACAAAATTTATGACTTTCTGATATCTTGTATGGCTTCTTGTAAATATATATGATTTTCTGTAAATATATATGATTTTTTGTGACTATATATGACTTTTTATGAATATATATGACTTCTTGTGAACATATATATGACTTTCTATGAACATATTTGATTTCCTGTGACTTTCTATTGTTGTGGTTCTAATAATGTGGAGGGCACCAATAGTCCCATATCGATTGTGTCAAGAAAAACTCACGCTTATAAGGAGAAAAAAATTTTTCACATGAGGTGCCTTTTAAAGGGCAAAATCGTAAGATCTATGGGTCAGAACGGACAATACTTCACGTGACGGGCAGAACCTTTGTCTCCTTCCTGGCGCATCAGGTAGGGGTCGAGGTCTGTACACATCGGAGTCTCTCTTGACTGAATGACTTCCTGTGGCTTTCTGTGAATATATACATATATATATATACATATACATATATATATATATACATATATATATACATATACATATATATATATATATATATATATATATATATATACATATATATATACATATACATATATATATATATATAAAAGAAATCATAAATGTTTTGTGAAAATCATATATATTTATAGAAAGTCATACAGGAAGTGATATATATTCACACGAAGTCATATGATAGGAAGTCATATGACAGAAAGTTATACAAGATATTAGAAAGTTATGAAGGATATTTTTGTTATACAAAATTTTTAAATGAAAACAACAAGCTACAGGTGTAAAATGTGCATCGAGCAGCAGGAGCTACGTGATCCAATCGAAAAAAATGATGCACTCCATGTTGAATTTTCTACACTGCAGGCAGTGTATATAGAATTTCTCACGTCATAATTGCACAGACTTGGCAATCTCGAACCAAAGCCTGTATGTACCTCAAAAAAAAAAAAAAAGAAACGACATCTTAATTTGCCACTTGAAGTAAAAGCTTTGTTTCTTTGCAAGTGTTGGCCACCTTCTGGACTATGACCAGAACCATGGAAAACTATATCTTTGCTTGTTTCGTAAAGGATTTTCTTAGCATAGACATACTCTTGCAAATAGAGTTTGTTGTCTATTTAGCCTTTGAAAATCATTATTTGCATCAATATTCTTAAATCATTTTATTTTTACAATAACACCCTTCTTGTTATACTTTTGTCTAAAAATAACTTTTGATGACTTGATTGTCCTTTTGCATAAATATTTTTGAAAAATGTATACAAAAATATAACTCTTTACGGTAGAGAATGGATGTTAAATTTTCTTTGGGGTATTAATGCAAATGAGTAATATTGTTCTTTTATACGTAAACTTATAGGTCAAAAGACTAATGGGAGAGGCATCACATCAAAAATAAAAATAAAAATAAAATTGAGAGCTATATGCAAATAGTAATTTTTGGAGAGTGGTTCTTTAAGATTGCATTTGGTTCAAGCATGCTTGTCAAATAATATTTTTAAAAATAATATAAGCATTGAATAGTTATGCTAGTCATGTTTACGATGCACATAACTATTTCAACGGGAGTGATCATAAGCTATTCATTAATATAAAAAAAAGATTATATAATTTTTTATTTATAATATATAAAAAAATCATCATTCAAAAATAATTTCATAAAAATATATTTTATTATTTAAAATTAAATCAAATAAAAAAAAGCATAACCAATGATGTGACTATTCCAATAGACATTAACTTTTGCTGCTCTTATTTTTCTTGTCCTGGAGCAAACTCAGACCAGCCCAAGGCATAAGTTTTCTCATTAGTCATTAGTTCAGAAATTAACTTGCGGTGACTGAACGTGGCCGGTACGACGGTGGGGCCTACTTGCGAAATACGTTCTATCCTGTCCTTGAAACCACAATCTATACCTGCCTAGTTCAATCATGGACCATTAATCGATGCACATGTGGTAGGTGATTAAATGTGACCCAGGATCTGCATTCCATTCCCTGTGCCCACGGTTGTCCTCGTGACAGGGATAATGGGCCACAAGCTATAGAAAGTAGTCCAAGCATGAGCAATTAGTGCGTATCGCGTGCGGTGATTGAATCACGTGCAAAATCGATTTTTTTTTTTTTCCCATCATCTCTCCGGTCCCATGGGTGGTCCAATCATCATGTGCGGTGTATGATTTTCTACACCACGTATGGTGCACAAAAAATTTCACGTCCAAGCACACCGATCATTCTACATGGATGAACCGATCTGTTGCTTGGCTAAAGCAACACCAATATCTTATAATGGAAATGAAGCAACAAGCTCAAAAGAAAAAGTCATGAATGGCCCAAGACAATAATCTATTCCATTGAAAAGATGCTTATCTTATCTCGAAATTTCATGGATAAATGAAATGATGGACTCTCGGAGCTCTTAAAAATCTGCTTAGTTTTTTTTTTTTTTCCCTCATCTTTTTCTCAGAGAGCTTTGGTTATCTTTGGATGATAGAACAGATATCCAAGCAGGCCTAAAACAGTCCTCGGGCCAGGGCCCACGTTTTAGTATTGTTCTACTCTCTCTCGATGTGGGGAAATTATACTCTACCAAGTGCACGACAAAAGCTGTCCAAATCCCACGATAAGATTAAGGGGGCAACAATCCAAGACAAGCCGGATGAAGCCCATGGGAATGAGATATCTAATTGGTGTGCTTTATGGGTGACATGGTGGACGTGGTGCAGAAAATAATTTCTCCAAGTGCATCCAAAGCTTATGATGTCATTGTCTTCGAATGACCTCCTTGTAGAGTGCTTTTACAATCATTATGTTGGTTTGCATAATGGGATTTTGGCCTGATGACTTGGAGCTCCAATTTCCACCTTGCTTCGCATCTTGGCTGATCGATTTCAACTTAGGCACTTTGTTCCTACGCCTGGAGCAATAAAAAATGCTTTCATCAAGCACGTAGCTCGTGCACTGTTAAGTCCATTCCATACAATACTGTCTAACCAACGTCCATGGCCTCCCATACCGGTCCAGCCTGAGAAAGGGCCACCTTAATGTCATGGGCCTGCTACGAACTAACCAGGCTCGGGCTTGTCCGGGCTGGTTCTTCGGGCCAAGTCACGTTGCGCGGGCGAGTAAAGCAACGTCGTCTCCTGGGTAAGAGATTATAAAAACGCCGTACGTAAAAAAAGAAATTATAAGATCGCTAATGTAAAAAGTAAAAGTGTATCTTGAACTATTTTGATCCTAGAAGAAGTTCAAACATCATTCCAGAACTTAAGAAAATCCCCGTAAGTAGGGGGTTTTTATCATTTTATGCTTACACCTCCTTCATACTTGCTTTTTTTAATGCATATATGTTGGATACTACTGCACATTCAGCATTGCTATTTTATTTGATTTGTACAATCCTATCAACTTCGAGTCACATGATGTGTTTCTCTTCATGCACCTAAATACCTCGCCTTTGGTCCACGTAAGCGACATTCCATAAGCACCACATGTAGGCTTCCAAGTATGATCCTAATTATTTATTGGCGAGAACGGCGAGGAATGAGGAGGGTCCTTCCTACATTTCTACGTGGTCCATCTGTAGGTAAGCTTGCACCTATCACTGGAAATGAGAATTTACATGGACATAAAAGAATACCTACTTGGTAGCATTCCTACTTAAAAAAGAACGTCGTTCTGTGATAGAAGTCCGGTGGATTCTCACCTCCACCGCAGTGAGAGGGCTATGGTCCTAAAAGAGGGCCACCCTATCCTAATCCGTGCCCGAATTTGTTAAAAAGAATCACCGTATTGTCATTTTTTTTTTTTTTTTGTATAAATAAAGTATTACAAGACTTAATTTATTTTATATTTTTATAAAAATAATTATTTTTAATTTTTATTGAGATGAAATAAGGATGAGAAATTATTAGAGGGACCAGAGCAATCCAATAATTACTCGCCATGTAACCTCCCTTCTGTTTCAACAATTCAAGACGACAAAGATCAAATCAAGGATGAGGATTCATCCTCCTAGAGTCCTTTTCCTAAATAATATAAAAAAAATTATTTATCTAAATAATATAAATTCTAACTTATTTACGAATCTAATACAAAAGGGATAAAATGCTATTTTGAATGACGTTTTATCCAAGCCACGTCACCCACAATTTCCAGGTAGACGTCGTCCAAAAAAAAATAAAAAATAAAAAATATCATTTAAAATGACGTTTTCCAATTTTTCTCCCCTAAAAAAAAATAGAAAATAAACGGAAAAGAATGAGAAAAAAATAAAATTTATAATTTTAAATTTATAAATAAATAAAAATTTAATTTTGAATGAAATTTAAAATATAAAAATTCAAATTTTTTAATTCAAATAAAAAAGATAATTTTAGATGATTTTTTTCTTTTCAAATTAATTTTTTTAAAAAAAAAACAAAACAAAAATCTTAAAAATTTAAAAAATTAAAAATATCATAGGAAAAAAAAGGAGAAAGAAATGTGAAAGAAATAAAAAAATATAAATTTAAATTTTAAAAAATAAAAATTTTAAATTTAATTCAAAAACATCATTTCAAATTCTTTCCCCATTTCAAATTAATTTTAAAAAAGAATATTCAAAAAATTAAAAAATTAAAAAAATAAAAAGTGCCATTAAAAAATCAAAGATTTAAAAAAATTAGAAAAAAATAAGAATTATAATTTAAAAGAAATAAAAATTTAAAAATTAATTAAAATAAATAATTAAAATTTATTTAAAAAATATTCCAAACAAATAAAAAAATAGCCTAAAAAAATTTCATAAAAACAGAAAAAAATGAAAAAAAATGAAAAAAATATATAATTATAAATTTGAATTAAAAAAATTAAATTTTTAATTTGAATTAAATTTGATAAAAAAATAAATGCCATAAAAAAGTGAAAAAAAGAGAAAAAAATGTGAAAAAAAAGAAATTTATAAATTAAAATTTTTTAAAAATAAGAATTTTAACTTTAATTTAAAAAAAATTATTTCAAATTACGTTGTCAATTTAAAATTATTTTTTAAAAAAATTATCTGAAGAAAAAAAAATATTGTAAAAAATAAAAAATACCATAAAAAAGGAAAAAAATAGAATTGAAAAAAAATAGGAATTGTAATTCTAATTGAAAAACAAAATTTATAATTTTAAATTTTAAGAAATAAAAATTGTAATTATAATTGAAATAAAAAAATATCATTTTAAATAAATAAAAAAATGAAAAAGAATGGGAAAAAATAAAATATATAATTTTAAATTTAGAAATAAATAAAATTTTAATTTTGAATGAAATTTAAAATATAAAAATTTGAATTTTTAATTAAAATAAAAAAATAATTTTAAATTATTTTTTCTTTTCAAATTAATTTTTTTTAAAAAATATCTAAACAAAAATCTTAAAAATTTAAAAAATTAAAAATATCATAGAAAGAAAAAAAAGAGAAAGAAATGTGAAAAAAATAAAAATTATAAATTTGAATTTAAAAAATAAAAATTTTAATTAAAAATTATAAATTAAAATTTTTAAAAAAATAAGAATATTAACTTTAATTCAAATAAAAAATATCATTTAAAATTATTTTTATCTTTCAAATTATTTTTTGAAAAAATATCTGAAGAAAAGAAAAAAATTGATGCAAAAAATAAAAAATTCCATAAAAAAGAAAAAAGAGAAAAAATAGAATTGAAAAAAAATAGGAATTGTAATTCTAATTCAAAATAAAATTTATAATTTTAGATTTTAAGAAATAAAAATTTTAATTATAATTCAAATAAAAAACATCATTTTAAATAACTAAATTAATTTAAATTAATTTTTTAAAAATATTCTAAATAAAGGAAGAAAATACCTAAAAAAATGTCTAAAAGATAAAAAGGGAAAAATAAGAAAAAAATAAATTATAAATTTAAATTTAAAAAATAAAAATTTAATTTTAATTCAAATAAAAAAATAATTTCAAATTATTTTCTCCTTTTATTTTTTTAAAAAAATATTTTAAATAAAATCTTAAAAATTAAAGAAATAAAATATACCATAAAAAAAGAAAGATGAGAAAGAAATGGTAAAAAAATATAAGGTATAATTTTGAATTAAAAAAAAATTAATTTTAATATCAAATAAAATATCATTTCAACTTACTTTTCCCCATTAAAATTAATTTTTTTTAAAAAAAAATATAAAAAAAGAATAAATTAAAAAATAAAAATGCCATAAAGAAGCCATAAATTTAAAAAATAGAAAAAAAATTAAAATCATAATTTTAAATTTGGAAGAAATAAAATTTTTAATTTTAATCAAAATAAAAAATATAATTTAAAATAAGAAACATCATTTCAAATTATTTTTTCTATTTAAAATTAATTATTTTTTTCATACCACACGTACGTACCTGTTCGTACCTGTATCAGATCGAGATGTATCAGTACGATCCAATTCATCTCATAATTAAATTATTCGATATATTATTATTATTATTTACATTAATAATTTTTATAGTCCTTTTAGCATAACTTTTTCTCTCCTAATGTTCTGAGACACATTCGAGTATGTGTATCCATATGCACAAAGCATAATATCTGATCACTTAAAATTAAATAATATAAAATAAAATTAATATTTAATATTATTAAATAGAATAAAAAAATCAAACGTATAAAAAGTAGTACAATAAAAAATATAAAAAATACTAAGTACAAATATAATAAAGACTAAGTCTACAAGGACGTCGCGGTGCTCGTGCTCGCTTGGACCTTCTCAAGAAGGTCCTGCCAGCTGCTCCTGCTGTGATGGCTCCTCCTCTATATCAGTGGAGGAGATCTGCTGATCATGCTGCTCAGGAATAACTGATGCTGTCGGATCGTCTACGGACTGAGAGACTTGTTCAACCCTC
>NC_026005.2:1031055-1168555 GCF_000442705.2 Elaeis guineensis
TGAGAAAACGAGACTGGGACAAGGTTGGGACTCCGAAACCCATCTACATAGGGAGAGAAGAAGAAAGAGAAAAGAAAGGAAGGAAAGATAAAAAAAATAAAAAAATAAAAGGAAAGAAAAAGAAGAAGAAAGAAAGAAAGAAAGGAAAAGAGAAGAAAAATAAAGGAAGGAAAAAAAAAAGAAAAAAAAAGAAAGGAAGGGATAAGGAAAGAAAGAAAAAGAAAAGGAAAAGAAAGAAAGGAAGATAGAAGAAAAAGAAAGAAGAAAAGAAAGAAAGAAAAGATTTAGGAAAGAGAGATAGAGGATATCTACTGGATCGCATGATCGGGATCGCTGCTAGGATAGGACAGGATAATGGGGCATCCTATTTCATGAGAAAACCGAGACACCTCCATCCCATGTGATTTAATACCTTGGTCTGTAATGCCCTTCTAGGTCCGTGGAATAACTTTATTTCGTAATAACTTATGCTATAGAAAATTGCTAGTCTTAGGGGGTGTTTGGTTTGCAATCAAAATAAGAATGGGAATGAGAATCGGAATGGCTTGGAATCGGAATCGGAATGGCCAAATCCTCTGAAGCATTTGGTTCGTAACCAAAATCGGAATCGGAATCGGAATTGAAATGAAAATTTGAATCCATAGAGGAGAGTAGGGATTGAGTTCTATATAGATTGAGCCATTCCTATTCCACCTCAGAATCGGAATCGGAATGGGACTCCTTCCAACCAAATGGTTGGAATGGAAATCACGCATTCCGATTCCGATTCCAGACTCCTATTCCCCCAACCAAACATCCCCTTAGTGTCTTAGCTGCATGCATGAATAATGACATACATCTTTAGTTTGCCCTCCTAACTTTAAACATATTGAATGTGTTGTTCTTATAATAGCAGCAAGAAAAGATGTGCCGTAAAGGGAGATATCTTTAAAATAAATATTGATTAGAACCTCATTGCCTTCCATGTTGTCACTAAAATCATGGTTCATATATTACTCTGATTCAACGAAGCTTTAGGCATGTCCTGTTCTTCCAACTTCAATTAAACACTGCCTTCAGATATTCCATAACTAGTCAGCGCACACGTAATGGACGTATCATTTGGCTTCCACCATAATGTCAACAACTAGATCCTCCTTAAATTAGTGCCCATGGTGATGATATTAATGAGTTTAATGTTATGGTGGGCCTGCACCTGGAGTCAACCTTGTATTTCTATCTTTAGTGCATAGTAACATGTCACTCACAAGAATTGAAGTTTGAATGATAGAATAAACTAGTTCAGAAAGTTTAGCCTAATAACTGCTGTTGGTGTGTTGCATGCTTTGTTTTGATGAACTTAAAAGTGGAGGATTTATACCATGCTTGGTGTCACTTCAAGGCCCACCATTAGTGGTTCCAACAGAAAAAACGAAAGTGCATGCTTATATATTACATTTAATCCTCATTGCTTTTATTATTTCCATCTCATTTTCAGGAATAGAAGAAAATGACAAGTGAGAAAAATGATTTTAGTTGTATAAGTTACTACATCTTGCATAATAAGGGCAAATCCTTGGACTTCTTGCAGAGGTATCCGATCAGAACTTTGTGGATAAGGATTCTGAAGGAGAAAAGTTTGGTGGATCTAGCAGGAGGAAGAGAGTGAGAAACTGAAGTCACTAATGACTTGATCAAAGATGAGTTATGCTTCGATTCTACTATTATGATTGTCTTCCATTTCTTTAGTTTTGTATGTATGCTGGATTCTTTCCATGCTCCTTGGATATTGTCATTGAAGTGTTTGGTTTTGATCTTTTCTTTTTTCAGGTAGTTTGATCAGGTAAATCAGTTCAACTACCAACTTTCCATGATAATTCAGCTAGTATCGAAGGAAATGATGCAGAACATGGCAACAGGAAGCCCCAAGGCACAGTTGACTTCAATTGGTAAATAGGCATGTATTGTTTGAAGACCAGAAGCTGAAGTGTGATGGTTTGGATCCTGATGAAGTAAAAGAGGATAATAGCAATAAATCACGTTGAGACGTTCACCTCTTAGTCTGTAAAGGTGAGTATGAATGAGATCTGGATACGTTAAAAGACTAGAGAAGACCTGCTGTTTAAGAACTACCAAATTGTCTGAAGCAATTTTACTTTTTATATTGTATCACAATGATTCCTCAAAAAGAAAAAGCTATGATGCTATCTTGTCGTAGTTGCAGTATATACATAATCTGAGTTGCGTGAGAGAGTTTAATGCTCAATTGCTGGTCTGCGACAAGCTTTTTCCCATCCCTTGCTGGAATTAGGGTTTTCCACACCGGTGAACCGCCCCACTTCAGGCATACAGTATCACACCGAGACTCGGTGCCAATGGTGAACCGAGTCACAGTATATTGAGCCACCCTTTATATTGGTTGCACCGATGTTATACCTGTATGGTACCAATATAGGGTCGGTGCCAAGATGTTGAACCTTTTATCAGGAAGATCTCATAAGACCAAAGGTACTGTGCTGAAATTGGAATATAATGTACCACATTAATGTTGCATTTGTATTCAAAAGATGAAGTATTGAACCTATTCCAATAACTGACTTTTGGTTTGGTTAACATCTAATCAATCATTTAATCAAGCTAAAAAACCAACTACAAAGTGAGCTTGAATTGATTTCAAATGGATAAATGTTATTGTTGCTTTTGACCCCCCGTCTGAGGTCGGTTGCCGAAATAGATATGACCGAGGTGGAATCGTTGTTGGAGCTTCGTCCTAATACCTACAAAGAAGTCTTCACTGGATGGCATACTCCAATGAAGATCTTCTGATGCTCAGGTTAGGAGATGAAGAACAATGAGAGGAGAGAGAGAAAGGAGTCCATTGCATATCTTGAGGATCTCGGAGTCTTTATTCATAGGGGAGGAGTTGGAGTCATATCTATCTGGGAGTCTTGATAATTTTCGGATCGTCACACAGATTGATTCGAACAAGATATTTTTTTTTTACAAGAGACTTGATCGTGAAAGAAATTTATTCTATTTGGACTTTCCTAATTTGAAAGAGAGACGGATCTGATGAGGAGTTTAGCTCGGAAAACGAGCTATAATAGATCGTCCAGGACCGAGGTTCTAGAGTCTGTGGAGCAGGTGTTCGATCTTAGGTTGGTTAAGATTGGTCGGTGGCATACGAGCTATAGTAGGTCGTCTAGTGACGAGATAAACTAGGATTGGATCGAGAAGTAGGAACTGCTGTCGATTCAATAGGTCGTGCCTGGCGATCTTCATATCTATTATGTACTCAATTTGATAAACATCAATCTCCCATAGCTCGGCGTTAATCGAGGATGTGTTAGTCAAGATTGAGGCACCGATCTACAACAGTTATCAGTCCGTTTTAAATAAGCTAGAGTTCATATTTGTTCAAAATTAGATTTGAAATAAGTTAAATCAAAAAAAAAAATCCAAACAAATTTGATCTCAATTTTCAAGCTTCATTTCAGGTGAAGTTTGATCAAGTTCAGCTCCTCTACTCCTCCAGTAAGAAGTATAGAAGACTTCTTAAATTAGAAACACCACCACGTAAAGTACCGGTAGTGCCCAGATCGGCAGCCAGTATTTCCAAGGTCCCATTGGATATACATTAAAGGACAATGAAAAAGAATGCCAAAATATGCACTCTGGACGTCAAAGCATTGGAAAATATCAATGGATGACAAGGGGAAGACGGTCATCGTTCATATTGTCATTAAACTCAAGTAGCATGTTATTGGGTCACGGTGTCATGTGAACACAGGCAAATGAAGATTGGATTACATCATCTTCAATTTATTTAAATTTAATTTAAACTACATAAAAGCTGCTTCATTTCTCAATTTTTAACTCCAAAATTAATCTAAGCAGATCGCTCTGTTAAAAATTTAAAGTACTTTTTTTTGCCGTCCCAAAAAATTTTCTCGTGAAAATATTCCAATTTGACAAAATCTGTAGCCATCTCTCCAAGCGTGGCGAATGCCATTTTATTTTTGTAAAAGAAAATGAAGTCTTAATATTGTTAGAGCAAAGAAAGAAAAAATCGAGAATTTTCTAATGGAAAGGCTTCAAGGGATGTAGCACCATCACTTGAAGAGTTTATTGGCTCCTGTCAATCAGCAGAAAATATTTTCTCATCAATCAGGTATGTGAAACCATTAGGAAAAGACGGGAGGATGCAAACCGATTCAGCAGGTTTTTGTTTTTGTTTCAAGTAAAATATTTATTTTCTTTTATTTTGAAAATCTACAATAGCCAGCACTGTCAGCTTGCAAAACCCCTTGTCAATAAAATGTTCTTGTCTCAACTCATTCCGTCGGATTCTCCTTCCATGCCGGCTGAAAGCCTCATTTCACAAGCAATAGAAGTGAACAGTAACTCAAGATCACCTTACTTATTATTTTACTTTCTCTAAAGCTTTCATCCAAAACAAAGGCCTAAGACAAGGACTAAAAAACTGTTAAATGTTGTTCTCTAAACTGTACGTCAAACCAGTGAGTTTTTAAGAGTAAGCCATTAATTTCTTTTTCGGTTCGTGTTGATTCGTTAATTAGCGTTTGAATTTTGGAAGACGTACATCTATTAATTGTTCCTCTCATCAGAATAAGAACCAAACTTAGCAGTGTATATTATTGGAAATGTGAGTAAATAACAATGGTGTGGATACATACGGAAACATGGATGGACTATTGATCAGTACTGTGTAGTGGCAAGAAACAAAATGAAATGAAGAAACAGCTGAGACAAATAATCCAAGAAGAGAAGCTTGTATAGCATACAGGCGAAAAGATTGGCAGATATTCCCCTTGATAATCATATAGAAATATCAACAAACGGAGAACCCTACCGTCACGTAGGATGAATGGGAAACTCTCATAATAGAGAGAGCTTAGGATATATGGTTGATCACCTATGCGGTGCAAGCTGCCTGCTGTGGAGCAGACCTGACAGCCATCGAGATTTGCTCCACAGCCTGACCGACGTAGCATGCATGCATCGCATGTAAGTCACCCTGCGCAATTTAAGGGAGTGCTGGGAGTTCTATCTATGTATGCAAGCTAATTCACCGTTCGTCATTGAAAGCCAAACACTGATAGAAGCAATCGTTGGTTCAGAAGGATGGTCAGACCTATTATGTACCATCTAACCACTTCAAATAGATCTGAAGGGATTTTGGAGGAAGATCCACTATATACCAGAATTCGATCACAGAACAAAACTTCCAGAGACTACAAAGTCCGGAGAGCTTCATTTTGGCTCTTAAGACACTGAAAAATTGTGCTTTGCAATCGACTCTATTCTTGCTCCACAACGCTCTGTCTATAACGATCTGGAGTGGCCAGAGTGGTCCATGATGCAAGTGGTAATCCATCTAGGCCAATCATATATACTCTCAACACAAATTTTAGTCATTCATTAGCCTGTCTTTTAACAAGAACTTCCTGGAGAAAAATGCTCAGACAACGAAGAATAGTATATTTCATTTTCAAAATTCCAACTGAAAATATATGCAAGTAGAAATTGTCATGCAATCCAGTGTTTTCTTATCTATACATATCACCTCATTGAAATGCAATATGCAGACAAGTAAATAATGAGCAGAAGTTAGTAAAATTAGTTTATTCCTGTCTAAATGGTCATTGACCATTTCAGGTTTAACTTTAGAAAAATATATATTAGCAATAGTAAAGAAAGAGGGAAAAGAGTCTTCATATTAGGTAGGAAGCTGGGACATGGAATTGGAGGTACAGTGAATGTACTTTGGTCATATTCAAAGGTTGCCAAGTCGTTGGCAGATGTAGGGAGGATTTTTAAAAAGGACAGGACAAAGAAACACCGACTGCTGATCTTCTCCCACCTAATGTTTGAACTTGTCACCAATTCCAAGAACTGGAACAAGGAAAACAATCAGAGTCTGTTCACATGCCACTGAAATATCCTCCGCGGGTTGGAAAACATACTGGAAACCAGAAGTTCAATTAGAAACATCTTGGAAAAACCTTCCCCAGCCCGAAATGCTATCTGAGGATAGTCTATAATTTGCAATCAGATTTGAATGGTATATATGCCTGTCTAGGACTTTGTCAGCATGTTCCTTGGGTTGGTAAGAACTTCTGCTAAAACTCTATAAAAGTTAATCTTATTGGAGGGAACAACTGCAGAAGCTCTTACTTGAACACTTTATATTGACTACTGTGATAATTATTGTAATTTCTTCTTATCTTAATACAATATGCTATGAGTTAAGTCTTCCCTAACTCTTCACATCAAAAAAAAAAAAAAAAGTGGTGCACCATGGGAGTCCAGCCATTGCATACAAGAAATCAGGTCATCTTCTAAAAATAGATTTATTTTTTGGCGAGGAACAAAAAAGACTATCAACCCCTCCCATGTAATATTGTTACGTTCAGTTTTGAGTAGCCATATAGGAAGAAAAGGGTGCTATTTCTGGTGCATGCATGTCGGATTAATCAATTAATATTTCGAGGAGCAATTAGCTAGTGGATGTTTGTCATACCATCAAGCATAATTTTTTAGAGAAATTTAGAGAATATATATACTTGTCATTTTACTTCAAATATTTTTAAAAATTTATTTAACGGAACATTAAAATATTAAAAAGGTTTTATTCTAGTTTATAAAAAAAGCATATTTAAAAGAATAAAAATCTGACACATGGCAAATCACAAGCCTTATTGGATGCTGCATTGTATAAAGATTAGCTACCGGAGAAAGGTTGTTATGTTCTCCAACAATAGGGGATCAAATCTCTCTCTCTCTCTACATGTACATATATATGCAAAGTATTAAATTTTGTGGGATGAGGGTATCACGAATTTTATCCGAAATGAGATGCTCTGTATCTCGTCCCATTCTAATTACCATCCTGATTGGGCATCCCGATACACACCAATATACACTTGAGATGTCTTTACATACATACATACATACATACATACATACATATATATATATATATATATATATATATATATATATATGTATGTATGTATGTATGTATGTATGTATGTATGTATGTATGTATGTATGTATGTATGTATGTATGTATGTATGCAAGTGTGTATGTATATGTGTGTATGTATATATATGTTTATATTTGTATATATATATGTATATATGAATGCATGTATGTATGTATATGTATGCATGTATATATATGTATATATTTGTACATTCATACATACATACATACTTATATATATATATTGTTTTTTTTTACTTTATGTTCAAATTTTATTGCTCTATTTATTATTTAAACATATTTGAACTTTAAAAATAGTATATGTATAATAAACTAGTTCTATTTAAAATTAACATCATAATGTATTATGATCTTCCAAGTTATCGAAGATTCTTTCTTGATGACCAGGCAACGATCTTTTATAATTAATACTACATGAGTATTTAAGAATGCAAAAATATTGAAGTTTGTTGAAAAAAATGCCATCCATACTACTTGAGCTTTGTCACTTATGAAAATATAACTACTAATAGTATATAATAAATCATTTTCAATATGACACAATAGATTCGTTAATTTAAGAGAAAACATATCAAATTTATTACTAATCCCAGGTGGAATGCCTATAATGCTCATAAATATCTAAGTCCTACTCATATTCGAGATCTTGAATATGATGCCAATTTTGATATTGGGCTCATACATGTTGCTAGCCCATCTTGTATTTCATATTATCCAAAATAACCCTATTGATAATACATTGGTTAAGAGAATGGCCATTTTAGTTAAGATAATAAAAGGCAATACCATACCATGGCCCAAAAATATATTCATATAAAGATGAATACTGCATATGAGATTACTTCTCAGGATATGACCATTAGGAGTATACATCTAAATCATTCATACAAAGAAAAAGGCTAAAATATATACTTTAGCTATCTAATGCTCTAATAAATCTTATTCTGATTGATGACGATGATGAACTAACTTACTCAGACTCCAACCTACTTCTTAAAATATCTTGCTCCATCCATGCCATAAACTTTGAATATACCCAACCTCGATATTCCTCAGTTATTCTCAGTTTCTCGTGAAAACAATCCAAAATATCTACAACCTGTGTGCCACGTCTTCTTCTTTTTCTCCATCTATAGGCCAACAACTCCTCTTTATCCTATATCTAAATCTATGTTTAGCTCCATAGTCTTTGTCCTACGTAGCATGAGTGAAATATGCCTCCTCAGTAAAAAGACTAATCCTATATGCTACACCATCTCCTCCATTCTGACCATCATGATCATCAAGTCTATTATCACTCTTGCTATCATTATCATCATCTCTATCATCACGAGATGATCTAGCAAATCTAGAATCTGAGGACTCGGATGTCTCATTATCATCATCTCAAATATGCACATCATCAATTATCTCTATTCGATCAATTATTGACTTTTCTTTTGATTTAGATTTTCCATATCTCTCCTTAACTATAGCTCTCTGGCTCTCTTTTGAGCCCTGATTGGCCTTTACCCATTAACTTATCCTACTTGTACTATTAATCCCCATACTCTGGCAATCTTTGGAGATGATTTTTGTTTGATATCTTGAATTAAATATTTTGTGATCAAATCATTGATCAGAATCTTCAAATTATCTACTATCTGATCCACTAGTATCTTGCATTCCATTCTGAATGAGGGATAAATAAGAGATCGTCCATCGATCCACATCTCATACTCCTACCTCATGTGCTATTGTTTTGTATAATTGGAGAGGATCTCTTGGCTCATCCAACATCAGTGGGCTCCATACTTCCTGATCTACTACTTAGCTAAACATAGAATCCTTCTCATCATGATCATGGACAAAGTCCTCATTGAATGGGTCATCTTACCTATGCTCTTTCCTATCATTAATATACTTGAGCTTCAACCTCACATTATAGTGGACAAGGATCAGATCTCTCAATCTTTATGAGGTTAGGTGATTTCTGATTTTTCTATGGATCAAGGCAAAAATGTGCTCCAGTTGTACTTACATCCACTTGATAAGACGGTCTGTGATAAGATCTGAATGATAATCTTTCTTAGATTTAGTGTAGATGTGCCTCAATAGAGCTGCCATTCTCTTGCATTCAAAGAATATATATGTATGTAAATGCTTAAGTCCTTAGCTATATGTAGATACAAAGATAATAAAAAATAGTCCCATATTTATACCTGGTGACTTTTTAGATAATATTTGTATATTCCTTATTCTCCAAAGCTCTATTTTCTCCCTCGAAAAATTTTTTTCCTGCCCAATCAATATAGACTTCTCATTGAAGATTATTTAATTTATATAAATTAATATAATTCAAAAAAATATCAACAATCTTATTATGATAGGTATCTATTCTTTTATTATCTCACTTATAGCTTCTATAGCCAAGTCCATATTATTTTCTTGCCCATACACTATATTTCTTAGGGCTATCAGAAGCTTCTCATCCAAAGCAATATTATGGTCATACTGATATTCAAGATCTAAATAGTATGTTATATAAAAAATAAAAATAATATTGATTAAGAATAAAGATATTCATAACTTATTTGATAAAGGATAAATGAGAGTTAAGATTCAAACAAATTTTACATGTTAAGTGCAATCTTTTCTCATTTGAGTATCCCATATATCCTTAATGATATACACATATGGTGCTGCTTTCTTCTGTCCTGTTACTTCTATAATCTTTTGTTTATAGATAGATATCTGGAGATATACATAACCCATTTGAAGAAATTTTCTATGATCTACTATCTGCAGCACTACACACAATGGCTTTATTATCTTAATTACCTCAGAGTACCTAACCTAAAAATTATTACTCGATATAATACCCTTAACATATCATTCATCATTGGTCATTGTATATTTGGAAGTTCTCTATTCATCGGACATTATCATAGCCCTCAAATCTGGTTTATTATCAAGAAGGCTCTTCAATATTATGTAATTAGTGGCAAATCTTGTCAACCTTAGCCTAAGCAGTTCCTTTGTATATTTTTTTCTTACAAGAATAAGTACCAAGGCGTGATTATAGACGTATTTCAATATTTCTTATCCACTTTTTACTATAGATTTTATCTTAGGTAGCTGCCCAAAATCTTTCATCATCATGTCTATAGAATGTGCTATAGAAGGGGTTCAATATAGATGTTGATTTTTCAGCATCAGATCCTTTCTTGCTTTAATATAGTTTATCCCATTGTTTGTGACCACTTGAATGCTATATTCTTCACCAATCTCTTCAACTATATCTCTCATCAAGTCTAAAATATAATTAGAATTATGTATTTTATCTGAAGCATCAATTGAAGTATGAAAGATGGTCATCCTATTACAACAAGCTAGAAAGTTGATAATACTCCTCCTAATAGACTTTGACCAACCATCACACATCAATGTCACCCTATAAGTGTTCGGCTCTATTTTATAACTCTCAATCTAGGATTTAATATCTATGACCTACTATTGTAAATATGATCCATATATCTCATAAGGTTTAGGAGGATCAATATCTGGACCGACCATCTATGCTATGCTAATCATCAATTGAAAGTGCATATTTGCCACCACCTATGCTGGAACATGGCTACAATGAAATCAATTAACAATTTTCTTGTCCTTATTTATATAGCCATCAATTCTTAGTTGATTGGATAATAGATCTGAATATGCTATAGTGTCTAGAATATAATTGCTGGGATCTCTTAAACTCTTCTTCAATTTCTTCTCAAATATATTAAATAAAGACTTGATTGAAAATGATTCCATCCTCATGGACTGACTCCTTTATAGCCCAGTAGATTATAAATATAAACATGATTTTTCTACTGCACCAAGGCCACCACCTTTCTCAAATTGAGAGCATCTAAATTATGCTCTATCTCAATACCTCCTCATATTGTTATTGTTCCTATCGAGAGGCTTGAATAGCCTCTTATAGATAAGCTACCTCTAATCATCTAGATCGAAATAATTATCATCATCGTCCAAGTCTATATGCATATATGATTGAGATGTCCGACCATCAAATGCTTCCCTTCAAGTTTTGGATACTATCTACCACCTCTTTTTCTTTCTATAGATATTCTCTCATCATCACTCGAACCTTTATAAATATCTATGGATACTTCATGTCATCACTAAAGCCACCCACTAAGTATCGCTTCAGTTGGATGACTCCACCTTCTCTATTTTCTAGCCCACACTAATTACATGTCTATTGATGTTGGTCCTTTCTTGTTTTTTCTAAAATATTACCTAATATCCGGATCCTTCTATTACTTGCTATTGAGATTCATCTAGTTTAAAAAATATATATAAATTAATAATTATGAGTATCTAGAAATTCAATCTAAATTATCAAATATCCATACTTCTCTAAATTTATTATAATTTTTAATAATTTTGTTAATTTATATATGTATCTAGAAATTCAATTTAAGTTATCGAATATCCATACTTTTCTAAATTTATTATAATTTTGAATAATTTTGTTAATTCATATTAAATAATAATTTAAAATTTATTTAAATTTAAAAAATATTTGGAAATTTATATTATTTATATTCATTATTTTCATTAATTTTTTATATTTTTGAATAATTATTAATTAATATCAAAATTTATTTTCATTATTTTGAGTAATTACTAAAATTAATCAAAAGTAACTAGAAATTGGATTTAAGTTGTTTATGGTATATTCAGTTATCCATACTTTCTTATGTTTATGATTTTTTTCATAATTTTTAATTTTATAATTAATAAAATTTATTTTAATTATTTTATATAATTATTAAAATTTATAATATATAACTAGAAATTAGATTTAAGTTGTATACAGTATACACTTTATGCACTTTTTTTATATTTATTATATTTTTTTGTAACTTCTAAATATGAATTTTAGCATATAAATTATATCTTAAATAAAGAAAATCTCCTTACTGTAATTTACAATCATACAAGAAATTAATCTTTTTACCCCCTTTCTATTTACACTTCTAAGAGTTTGTGCTCTGTCTTCTCTTTAAAAGTATTATTTACTTTCTTTAACTTGGGTATTAGACTCTTAGTATCTTATTATTTCTAAGGAGAAATTATTACGTGGACTAATAGACTATTCCAATTCCCAAAGAGCACATATACAATACATAATAAGCATCCTCATTTGATCTTAGATTATTTGAATGTAAGAGGTAATATGGTAGGTGACTATTACACTGGTCCACTAGACCCAGTCCATTTAATAATTATACATTTCAAGGGACTAAAAAAAAATTGATCCTTAGTAAAATATTATAATGAAATATAAAATATTATAACTTAAACCTTAGTTTTATCATTTTTATTGGAGAAAATCTAAATAATTCTAAAATGACACGTTGCAACAATTTTTAAACCAACCATTAATTAGAGTGGTTGCAATTTTGACATCACTATCGTAATAAAAAATTAAAATATAGTAACAAAAATAATGGCAATAATTTTTTAAATAACAGTTTATTAATTAAAAAATATTTACAAGTTTGATGATAAATATAAAATATAGAAACAAAGGATGGGAGTGGGAATATCACTAGTGAGTCCCGTCATTTTCATTATGCGAGTTCTAAAAAATATGGAGTCATGGTTGGAGTTTTGATTTGAGCAATCTTCTTCTCCCTTTCTCTCCCTTCTAAAGTAAGGTCCCAAGGTTCAAGAACAATATCGCTATCATAATAGGGCTCTCAAGTTTCAGTGAATATTGTCTAGTCGTGAGAGATGGACTGTAAATTTAATATATGGCTATAACAGGAGGTTGTGGGATTGGGATCAAACTACACATTATGTGCCATTTATTTTTCGAACACATTGTTACTTCAAATCACGTCAAACCCATATGAATAATTTTTCATGTGATTTATCCTTCTTCGTATGAATAGATGGTATTATTACTATTTTAAATCGTATCGAGTGTTGACGATGCAAGAATCTTATCATATGGATAGTTTTTTTAAATTTTCTCTCTTTTCCATACATATATACTATCATTGTTGAATTTACCCCAAAAAATTACTCTTGTGACTCTTTCACCACTGGAATGATTTGTTTTTCATCTTGATATTTCAATGTGCACATGTTGTTGTTATTGTCGCATTCACCTTTCAATACATTTATGATATATTTTTTTTTTAGCTTTCTTTTCTTTGAGTGTCTCATCACCATTAGATCGGTTGTCACCATAGCAACATTGTGATCAATAGAGTCAGGAGGGTAGGGGTATCTTTCACATGAAAGAATATTCACCTTTCTTCGATTAGTGGATCACACAAACATTGTGACCTATACTGATGAATGAAAAACTTCAGAGTACTTTGAGAGTTGTGTGGGCACAATCCAATGGATGACATTGTAAAAGAAGATCAATCATTCCCTCATGCAAAAGATATAGCCCAAACGCACACAAAAAAAGGGCCTTAGGGCCATACTCATTAGCTCCATTGGTCCTCTCTCCTCCCTCCCTCTCAATTAACTCCTTGTAGGAAAATCTAAATGCCTCCCTCCTCCCTCCTTTCTCCTCCCTGACCAATCCTCCCTCTTGGCAAGAGCTACTCTCTTCGTAGGAAAATCAAAGTCAAAGGATAAAGGTCATGCTCCTCCCTCCCAGTGACGATGTTCATATGGACACATCAACAAAAAAAGAAAAAAAAGATCAGTACTCATTTAGTTATTCATTCTTCTTTCTCTTAGCAATGAATCAACCATTCAAAGCATTATCCACAAAAGAAAAAAAAAATAGGACACATTCTGATCGAGATGGTCATACCGACATGCGATCCGGCTAGGATGAAAGCAGGATGATTGAGATGGAGATCAGAAGTAGGTTCCAGAGCTCCACACCTATCCTAAGTGCCAGGATCTTAATGGAATTGGATGGGATGGCCCTCATCCTACCAGGACTTCGATTGTTGTATGTATATGTATACATATATATACATACATACGTACATATGTACATCAATATTAATTGGGGTGCGGGATGCAACTTGAACTAAGTTAACCTAAACTATTTATACTTTTCACTCAATTTGGACAAATATAAACAACTAACTTGGCTTGAGTTGAAAAATATTATCCTAGTTTCAAACAAAGGTAGGTTTGGGTCAAAAACTTTGTTAATGTAACTTAATCCATGTTAAGATTTGATGCCTCGAGATTCAGTTCACATTGAGCCCACAGCAAGGTTTGCGATGAAAAATGGAGTCCAACGAGACCAAGATCACCTGAAACGGAGCTCGGATGGAGGAGATACGAGCTTTTGAAGTCGGTACGAGATTCGAGGTGGTGGAGAACCGCCGGCGACCGGCGGCGGGTGGCCCGGCGCGGCCGCAGGCGGCGGCGCGCGGGACGCGCGATCCAGGCCCGCGTGGGATGCGTGACCCAGGCCCGCGGCCCATGCGGGCGGGAGGCCCAGCCGGGCGCGCGGACCCGCGCGCGGGAGCAGGCCGGCCCTGCTGGCCCTGTTCTCCGATCCACCATGGACCGGGCGGTCCATGGCTGGGCCTGTGGACCGCGTGGGCATTTTCCACGTGTTTCTCGCGGTCCACGGCACTATTTCATGGACCGGAGCACGATCGGATGGCCCAGAGAGATTGTGGTCTTAATCCGATGGTCCAGGGATTTTTTGGCTTTATTTAGGACTCTCTAATCAAGTTTAAACCTAGTTTTAACCCTTTAAAAGCCTGTGCGTGGAACAGTAAAGGGTGTGGTTTGGATTTGCACCATACGAAGCCCGTACGAACCCGAGAAGAGACAGAGAGGCGAGAGTACTGAGAGAGAAGGAGCAGGAGGCTCCTGGACAGCGGTCGCCAGGCACTTCAGGGGTTCAGGGGGGGTCTTCAAGAGAGAGAGAGCTTTTGTGAGGAGAACTTCAGGTGAGAGAGAATTGGGTGTACAAGGGTTGAGGGTGAGGTCTCCTCTTGTAAAATTTTTTTTTATAGTGAAGTTTGCATGTCCCGTGGAGGCGAGCCCTTTTGTGGCTGATCCACGTATTTTGATTATTTTTCTTTTATTTTGTTTCTTCTTTCTTCCTGCTGCATCACGTGATACTAAAAAGATCTTGGGAGGTGGTGTCCTGACCAGACATCCACCCAATAAGTGGTATCAGAGCAAGGTGGTACAAGGACGCAGATTGCAGCGGTGGTGAGCAAGACTGAAGATGGAGAAGACAGGAACAATCAAGATGGAGATCAACAAGTTCGATGGTAAGAGCAATTTCTCCTTGTGGCAGGCAAGGGTGAAGGACGTGCTCATCCAACAGGGGTTGATCGAAGCTCTCTTGTGCGATGAGAAGCCGACCACCATGGAGGTGCGGGATTGGAAATGGCTACAGATGCAGACGGTGAGTACCATCCGCATGTACCTGACGAATGAGGTGGTGATCCATGTGCTGAGTGAGACTTCCCCGACGGTGCTGTGGTCAAAGCTCGAGGAGTTGTACATGGCGAAGTCTCTCACCAACACTTTTTTCCTCTAGAGGCAGTTTTATCAACTGCGGATGACTGAGGGACAGAGCGTGCAGGAGCATCTCAGCCACTTCCAGAAGATCCTCACCGACCTTCTCAGCATTGGCGAGAACGTTGAGGAGAAGACCAGGGCGCTGGTTTTGCTGGCGTCGCTTCCCCCTTCGTACGAGTCCTTGATGACTACTCTTCTAGTGGGGAAGAGCACTATCAAGATAGACGAGGTCACCGCGGTGATACTCCAGAACGAGGTTCTCAGGAGGGAGAACCCAGCTTCAAGCTCAGGTGGCGGTAGCTCAGCTTTGGTGGCTTCTGGAAGAGTAGGAGGCGGTAGATAGAGCGACAGGAGATCGCAACGAGGGCGGTCTAAGTCCAGGAGGGACTTGAGCAAAATCAGGTGTTACCGGTGTGAGGAGTTGGGGCATCTAGCCAGAGATTGCCCTCAATTGAAAAATCAGACGGTGGCTGCTGTAGCGACGGCCGACAGTGATTTAGATGGAGATATCCTGGAGATATCTGACGAGGTATCTACTTCTTTCCAGCAGTGGATATTAGATTCTGCATGCCCCTATCATGTATATTGCAGAGAGGAGCAGTTTGACTCCTTGGAGAACAGTGAGGGCACTGTATATCTGCCGGATGGATCGAGCTATGCGATCAGAGGCATTGGGACGGTCAGCTGGAGGACACATGACGGTGCAGTGAGGAGATTGGGGGAGGTCCGATATATATCCGATTTCAGACGGAATCTTATCTCACTTAGCAGACTGGATTCGAGAGGCTATAGGACGGTAGTTGGTGGAGGAATCCTGAGGGTGCTACGCGGCGATAGGATTGTGCTGGAGGGGAAGAAGGGGAGCAGAGGATATTATTACCTGACAGGGAGCCCAGTGCGAGGTGGAGCTTCGGGAGCCAGGTGGAGTCCAGAGCGAGGTGGAGCTCCAGGAGGCGGATCGGGCACGAGACAGGAGACTCGGGAGGACGAGAGACGACGTCGCAAGGTGAGATTCCTATTGCCGCAGGACGATGCCCCGAGCAGGTCTCAAGTCAGGAGGAGCACAGCATACGATGAAGATGGGATCGAGCAGCCTGGCTCGACTCCCATGTTTGCTCATCTATGATCAGCAGGCGATTGCCCCAGGGCATGGGGGCGAGGAGATCCAGAAGCTCTCAGAGTTTGGAAGAGGCCGAATATCGAGTCGAGATGGAGATTGTTAGGATTTGATGCCTCGAGATTCAGTCCATATTGAGCCCACAGCGAGATTCATGGTGAAAAATGAAGTCCAACGAGACCAAGATCATCTGAAACGGAGCTCGGATGGAGGAGATACAAGCTTTTGAAGTCGGCACGAGATTCGAGGCGGTGGAGGACCGCCGGCGACCGGCGGCAGCGACAGGGCCGCAGGCGGCAGCGTGCGGGACGCGTGACCCAGGCCCGCGCGGGACGCGCGACCCAGGCCCGCGGCCCACGCGGGCGGGAGGCCCAGCCGGGCGCGCGGCCCAGGCGCGCACGGGCCCGCGCGCGGGAGCGGGCCGGCCCTGCTGGCCTTGTTCTCCGGTCCACCATGGATCGGGCGGTCCACGGCTGGGCCTGTGGACTGCGTGGGCATTTCCCACGCGTTTCTCGCGGTCTACGGTACTATTCCGTGGACTGGAGCGCGATCGGACGGCCTAGAGAGATTGCAGTCTTGATCCGACGGTCCAGGGGGTTTTTTGGCTTTATTTAGGACTCTCTAATCAAGTTTAAACCTAGTTTTAACCCTTTAAAAGCCTGTGCGTGGAACAGTAAAGGGTGTGGTTCGGATTTACATGCTCTGTGGAGGCGAGCCCTTTTGTGACTGATCCACGTATTTTGATTGTTTTTCTTTTGTTTTATTTTTTCTTTCTTCCTGCTGCATCGCGTGGTACTGAAAAGATCTTGGGAGGTGGTGTCCTGGTCAGACATCCACCCAACAATCCAATAAAAAAACATCTATTTAAGATTCAAACATATCAATTAATGAAAATTTTCTACAAACTCTAAAAATTGAGGATTAGCAAGGATATGGTGCAACTTGGACAACACTATCCAAGATAGGCCATCTATATCGATATAATCTAAGCGTGACATGATTTAATTTAATTGAATCAAGACTACAATTTTGATTTAGGTCAAATCAACCGGGAGGCATCATCATGCCATCAATGGCATTCACCTCCATGAAGTTTTCTTATAGCCTTGGCTAACTCATCTAAACAAACATTAAGGGATTGCCTCCATTTCTTTTGTCAGCCCAATTATCTAGTGACTCGAACCCATTGCCCAATAGTTTGGAACCATTAGGATGACCGGCCTAGACTAGTCAACCCATATAGCACTTTTTTGATTAGTTAATTATATGAAACTATACGTGACAATCTTTTCCATCCAACCTCATGATTTGCTTGTCACAATTGGCCTTCCTCGTGAAAGAATGGCCCACTTATTACCTAAGTTCTACTCAATCCTATTGGATCCTCCTTGACCTCAGTATTTTCTATTATGGAGCCCATATAATTAACAAAGATTGGGATATAGAATGATCCTGATTCTGATACCACTTATCAAGGTCTCGCGATCTAATAGCTTAAAATATTAAGAGCATGACCGGCCTAGGCTAATAAACTTATGTTGTACCTCTTTTATTAGTCAATATGGGATTGTCACACTAGACGCTGTCATATGTAGACATGTGCACAAATATAACACCTCTCATGTGCAACTAGACAATGTCTATGAAGAGATAATTGAATCAAAACATACAAAAATTAGGATAATAGATAATCAAGATTAATTAAATAAATAATTGAACTAGAAGGAAATTTATGACCTTCGACAAATTTGAATTTAGATATCAAGTTAATTAATCAATTATTTCCAAAAACTTAAGCTAATCTAAAATGAGTGAGCAATATAATAGACTTAACAGGCTTAAATTCCAATACATAAATATTGAAGCATCTATATGTTATCTTTATTGTGCTGATAAAAAAAGGTGCCAGTAAAGAGTGTGTTTTGCATGACACTCAACTATCTTACCACATGTAGGTTCCTCAACCAAACTATTTATGAGAACTAAATTTACAATCTATGCATAAAATTACTTTTGTTGTGTGAACTATTTCAACATACCAATATAATTAAATTTTTGTACTGCCTCCTTATTATGTGATTATCACTAAGAATAATGGATGCATCAAAGCACATCAAGGTGGATCATCCAGATCCCATATTTTTGATACATCCTCATCATATAACTAGGGCCTTCATAACCTGAGGGTTGAGATGAGGGTCATTCCAGTTTTAATTGGTGTATTTACCTTGTTTCACTCTCAACAAAATGAAATTAGAGAAAGCTAAAGTATGATGGGTGTGTCTAACGAAAAGGTATATGTTAAAAAAATACTATTATTAGGGAGAGAGATGGTCAAATATCTTATTGACCAAGTTGGATGTCTCATCATTTACACACACATATTTATATAGAGAGAGAGAGATCTAGAGAGAGAGATTGTATGGACTTGGCTACGGTTGAATCGATCACCACTCAGATTTGATGGGCCTAGATAGGATAATAGAGATCTTATATTGATGATCTGAGGTGTTAGATTTGATATACTATCTTTAATCTTTTTATAGATAAAAATCATATAATTTGTAGACTCTTGATCTATGCATTAACTAATCAAAAAATATATGTAATTTAATTTTATTTAAATTATCTATTTTTTTAATTACTCGATGCATAAATTAGGACCTTCAAATCAAATAATTTTTTTTATATATAAGTAATTTAAAAATTATAGATTATATCCAACAGCTTAAATTTTTGAAACGAGAACTTCATTATCCAATATAGATCCTACTAGATTTGAGTGGAGATCTACTCAAATATAGTCAAATCTCACTCTCTCTCTATTTATATAGAGAAAGAGGGAGGGCACTTTAACCATCATCCAATACACAGGATACATACCTCTAAAAATGATATTACGGTCATTAAAGACTTGTGATTATCCTTATAAAAAGAAAATGACTTATGATTGTAAACAGAGATGAAGTCTTCAATCACCTCAAATTGCGCTGTGATTGCAACCTATTTTTCAACCTAAGGATTAACACTCTGATCAGCTTTCCTTTAAGCACGGAAATACCTACTACCTTGTTGGCATTAGATGACAACTACCCCTTCAGAAAAAAAAATTCATACACGCCAAAGTTCCACGTCCCCATATCAGCTTCTTGGACCATTCTTGTTGGTGATCATTCTAAACTACTTTATTGAAGTAATTAAGTATAAACCTGAGATATTATAAAAAGCAAGACATTCTATCCGAGCCAGGATCGAACTTTTAATAATAATTTAGTACAATTTCAAGTCATTCAAATTATATCAATAAATAATGTTTTATACACTTAGTTGAAAGAGAAGGATATATAGAGGAAGCCGACGGTCAATCATGTGAGTCGACCCCACGACTGCATCAAATGGAAACTTCTGGCCACCGACGCATCATCCATAAAAAAGGTTCCGGTCTTTTGACGGTATCCAAGATGCTCTTCCCATCGTCCCCTTTTCCCCTCTCCCTTTCTTCTTTCCTCCGGGAAAGGAAGAAAAGGAAAGGAAAAAAAAAAAAAAGACCCAAGCCGAGAGAAAACTTTTACGGTCCAGCAGATCTTTCTCCGGCCTAACCGGTAGAAAGAAGGTGGAGGGCTTACAAAGTCAAATTCATAGGTCGCAAAAGTCCCCAACCAATTTGAAATTTCCCAAACTTTTCTCCTCCTCTTCACTAAAAATATCATTCATTGTTTTCCTTAGACTGGGGAAGTTTACTTGTTACCACCCACGTTATTTTAGCCAGGACGGATGAGAAAAAGTCATCAAAAGGTTAGGTGCGGATGGGACGAGAAAAGGACGGGAGGTAGCCTCAACCCCGCGTTATTCTCTTTTCTCCACTGCCGCTTGAGAACTTTGGAAGCGGACAAGGGACGGTGACGGCCGTGTGGGGGCGAGGGATGGTTGCCACGTGTCCATCTAGCCACCCTCGGTCTAAGAAGAAGCTTCTACTTGGAACGACCCAAGGCCCAAATCAAGAAGGGAAGGGAAGAGAAGAAAGCCGAGGCCAAAGCTAATTAAAGCGACTGCGATCCCTTCCCCCACCCACCCAAGTTCTTAAGGTGCGCAGCCTTCCTTCTCCTGGGATCTCCTATTGAGACCGCTGCTGTACTCTGCTAGCTGTTATGGTTCCTTCGATGGCCGAGGAGACGCTGGTGGTAGTGGATTTGCCCTTCGTGTGAGATCGTGCAGGTCTCTCTTAGTTGGGTGGGCAGGAGGGGACGGGACATGGAAGGAGAGAAGGGTGAGGGATTCAGCATTGGAATCGGAGCGAGAGGTGGTGGGTGCTGCCACTGGGTGATCATCAGCGGGTTCTACTGCTGGGACTGGGAGTTCTTGACGGCTCTCCTCCTCTTCTCGCGCCAATACTAATCATCTTGTTTTCATCCAGTTTTCTTCTTTTCCCTTTTTTTTTGTTCCTTTTCTTTTTGAAGAAAAATTTAAAAGGAGGGGAGAAGGAGATTTGTTAGATTTTGTTTGTTTGTTTTAGTGAAGGGATTAAGAAGGGGAGGGGATGGCGGCACCAAAGGGTGGTCGACAGAATAATAATAATAATAATAGTAGTAATAATGGTGGGAATGGTAGGAGTCTGGGAGGGCCGGCGCCGTTCTTGACGAAGACGCACCAGATGGTCGAGGACAGGAGGACGGACGAAGTGATATCGTGGGGGGAGAACGGGAGGTCGTTCGTGGTGTGGAAGCCCGTGGAGTTCGCAAGGGATCTCCTTCCGGTCCACTTCAAGCACAACAACTTCTCCAGCTTCGTCCGCCAGCTCAACACCTACGTACGCTCGCTCTCTCTCTCTCTCTCTCTCTCTCTCTCCATCATCCACCTCTTCGTTTCTATGCTATTTTAGCTGTTAAATTTGTGCACGCATGATCTTGTGGAGCATTAGTAGTGCATGATTCGTTTGATGGATCTAGAAATTTGATATAAAAAATTATGGACCGTGGTACTTGTAACACGACTCTTCACGATTAGGTTTTTGTTGAATTAACGGAGCGGGTTGGTTGATCAGCTCAGCTGAGAATTCCAGTAATCCTTTTTTTTTTTTTTTTTTTGAAGGAAGAGAATTCCAGTAATCGCTAGGCTTGAAATAAGGGTTGGGATTCTTCTAAAAATAAAAAAATAAAATAAGGGTTAGGAATGCTACGGATGTAGTGGCATTCTATTACGTTTGTGTCGCGTCATGCTATGGTGTGCACCACCCACTGGTATTCGTTTGGCTCGGATTTATCGGGTACAATTACGTGTCAGCTGGGTGGTGCTTCCGGCTTTTTTCCGTGTTTTTTTCCCTCGATCTCTGCCACATAATCCGAAAATTAAATGAGAACTCTGTATCATAATATGAGGACCAAATTTGTCTTTTCGCACAAAGAACGTCATAACAGTACAGAGTCCCCCCAAAGGATGCCTTCAACTAATTTTGAGCTGTTCGACACCTCGACGTAACGTAGATTAGATGGAAACTCATTCATTACCTGCCGTGTCAAATGGCTAAAGTGGGACGTGCACTAAAAGTAGGGATGGTGGCGTTGGTGGTTTGCGAGTCTAAGCAGGCAATCAAATTCTGTCTCCATTACCTCGTTGTTGGACTAGACGAAGAACGTTTTTGTCTTTCTCACTAGACTCGCAACCTGCTACTGTTTGGCACGTCCACAGCGCAATGGAGAGCCGTTCTCTGTTTGCAACGAAACAGCACATCTGAACAGCTTTGACCCACCAACAAACAAAAAAATTATCGGTGACCCCAGCTGAAAAGAAACCACCACCCACCCAGGTTTTGAAAAAAAAAAAAAAATGTACGATTCTAGCCAGCTGCACGTATCCTGTGCCGTCTTTATTAAGCACGTCAGGTACTGGACTCTTTCAAGGGTATTTTAGTTTGTCCTTCTAACGTAAAAATTTGGCTCCACGGCTTGCCAGGGCTTCCGCAAGGTGGTGCCGGACAGGTGGGAGTTCGCCAACGAGAACTTCCGGCGAGGGGAGCGAAGGCTTCTTTGTGACATCCGCCGGAGAAAGGCTGCGCCGCCGCAGGCCCTGCCGGCCGGAAAATCCAACGCCGGCCATGGGAACCACCCTCCTCTACCTTCGTCAACTTCCAACTCCGGCGAAGTCCACAGCTCCTCCTCCACCTGCTCCCCTCCGCCGCCGCCGCCGCCGCCGCCGACGCTTCCATCGCAACAGCTTCTGGACCTGACCAACGAGAACGAGAAGCTCAAGAAGGACAATAAGATGCTGAGCAGTGAGCTGGCACAGGCCAAGCAGCACTGCAAAGAGCTCCTTGGCTTCCTCTCGAAATTTATGGACGTCGGCGAGCTCAACATTGCTCCTTTAATGCAGGAAAATGGACTGACGGAAGCAAGCATATGGAGAGATGAAACAAAGAAGAAAAAAGACGTGGAAGAGGAGATGGGAAATAAAGAAGAGGGTCTGAAGCTTTTCGGTGTCTTGCTGAAGCGTTTTGAGGGAGAAGAGAGCAAGAAGCGCAGGAGGGAGAAGAGGGGGCGGTGTGACGAAGGAGGAGAGGGGTGTGGGGCTGGGGAGAAGCCCATGAAGATGGGCTTCGTGGCGCCGTGGATGGGGACGTCGACGCCGGTGCAGAAGGGAAGCAGCAAGGTCTGCAACTGAACGGGAACATTTTAGTTGATTGGTAATAATTCTATATCTAGGCATCTGAGTAACTTGGAAATGACTGTATAATACTGTGTAGTTGTAGAGTAATGGAATAGATGGTGGAGCTCAAGGAATGCTCCAATATTTTCTTCCAAGTTAATTAAAGGGATGGAGTGTTTAATGCATGAGATAGGGTGTGAAGTTGCACCACATACCAGTGTTTATCAGTTGGTTTATTGCATATATAAAACAATGCTCGTTTTATTGGGTGCTTGTGAGGATATCTTCCTATGGCTTTTATCCGAATAATTCCCCCTCTTCTTATATCTAGCTTGCAGCATGGCCCGAGGCTGTTGTCAGATTGAGATCCCCGTCCGTTATATCTTGTACTGTAATCTTACTGGGGCATGTAACTGTTGGTGCTCAGGAAAGCGGACTTTGTCTGTTTGCAAGAAATGAGAGACATGTAATGGGAATTGGTCGAGGATTTTTCTTTTTTCAAAAAATATATGCCAGTCTCAGAGTCCGGATCCTTTCCATTTCAGTGTTTTACTGGGAGCCGCTTATGTGAGGGCGCTTACATTATTGTATAGGCCCTTATAATAAATGCAGCAGATTGCTATATGCACACCATGGTTTCACACAATTATGATTTCCTTGCCATTACATGAACATCCATTACGGATTAACTCACCGTATATGATTCAATGCGGAACTAGAGTGCTTCGGAATCTATACGGCCCATACCGAATTGGACTGGAGCTGTTGGGAATCTATGCGGCCCATACTGAATCGAAGAGGCTAGCCTCACAATCAAAGACCTCCATCAGCAAATAACCAAATGCCCATAAGTGATGCATTATATAAGACAGAAATTCTCTAATGAGATCTCCAAAGTCAATCCTATAGGGACCCGCACTACAGAAAAAAAAAGGTTTATAAAATTATAATGACTATCAAAACTCTGGCTGAAAATACGTTGGCAAATTCTTTTACCAATGATTGGTATACTACAGCAATAAGGGGTATCGCTATAACAGTTGGGATATCCCAATCGGTCCTCTCACACCGACTCACCATCGGACCCGCCTGACCAGTGCCCGACTCTGCCAACCGACGACTGCCGACGCCGTCCGACCGAATATGTGTCGGCCAGGCCGTGTCTCTCCACCTCCGACTAGCCAGACTGGGGAGCCTGATATCCGACTCTCGCAGCACCACCGACTATCCATCGGAGGGTCCCTAGGCCGTTACCCGGCATTCCTCGACCAGGCCCCGACATACAGTCGGTCGACTCCTTCAAACGTCGTACGACTACTAGAGGCTGTCCGTCCCGACAGCGGCGTGCGGCTTAGCAGCCCTGGGGCGTTATCCCACATAAGGCATAGGTCAACCCTAGTGATTTGACAGCTCCACGGCGATTTGACAATCCACGATGACTTGACAGCCCTCGACGATTTGACAACTCTCCTATTGTCGGTGCCATTAATGACGGTGCCATGCTGCGCCCTACTATAAAAGGGGGAAGGCAACAGTGCTGAAGGGGTGGCTCAAAAACCCTCGAGCGTGTACTCTCTCTCTCTTTCTCTCTCTCTCTCTCGCTGAGCTCCTCGATTCTTTCTACTGTTGCCTAATCTTCTCTCTGACTTGACCGTCGGAGGGTCCCTGCCGGAGACACATCCGGTCAGTGTGGACTTCTTTTGCAGGCGCTCGTTTCCGACGACCAGGCGACGAGGGGATTGGCCGCAACAGGTTTGGCATGCCAGGTAGGGGGTAGGGCGTAGGAACAGGGATTGCGACCCCCACAGAACTCGAGACATCCTTTCGAGATGACAAGAACCAGGGCTCAGCGGTCGAGGGTCACCGGATCGGCGAGGCACTCTTTCCGTCGGGAAGAGGCCTCTCCTCCACCCTCCATGACGGAACCTAGCTCTCTGCATCCTGTGGTGACCACGGAGGCGCAGATCGCGGCGATTGTGCGGTAGATGACCGTGCTGACGGACGGGTCAAGAGCCTTCAACAGCAACCAACCCGGTTGCCGCACTCGCCGGTGGAGCAACCGACGGCGCACCCGATGCCCTCCAGGAGCAGCCGTCGGTGTCCGCGTCGGTCTCCGTCTCCTCCTCGGGAGCAGCTGTTGCAGCACTCCCACCGAGAGGAGGAGAGGCGACCGCGGCTTGATACCCATCGGTCTCGACGACCGACTCCTTCCCAGCTGGAACGGACAAGGAAGGAGAAGCGACCGCGAACGTCATCCGCCTCCCTCTTAGAGTCATCGGGAGACTCCACCCCCGGGGTCTCTCAGCATCGATGGGCCGACGACTACGAACGCAGGTTCGAAGAAATCAACCGTCGGCTTGCCCAGCTGCAGGTGGACAGACAGAAATCCTCAAACGACGTTGACTTCCAGACCGCCCAATCTCTCTCCCGACTCATCCTCGACGAGCCGATCCCTAGTCGGTTCAAGATGCCCCACGTGGAGCCTTACGACGGCTCCACCGACCCAATTGACCACCTGAAGAGCTACAAGGCTCTCATGATGATCCAAGGAGCGACCGATGCCCTCCTTTGCATCGGCTTCCCCGCCACACTCCGCAAAGCGGCCAGGGCCTGGTACTCCGACCTTCGTCCAGGAAGTGTTCACTCCTTTGGACAGCTTGAGCATTCTTTTGTGGCCCACTTTAGCACCAGCCGAAAGCCGCCACGAACTTCGGATAGCCTTTTCTCCCTCAAATAGGGAGAAAATAAGATGCTCCGATATTTTGTGACGCGATTCAATGCGGCCACGCTCGAGGTCCGGGACCTCAATGAAGACATAGCCATCTCAGCCATGAAGAGGGGGTTAAGGGGGTCCCGATTTACCTACTCTTTGGACAAGACCCTCCTCCGGACATACACCAAACTACTGGAGCGTGCGTATAAGTATATGCGCGCGAATGAAGGAGCTTCCGATCGGCGCCTGACTGAGGCCAAGGGCCCGAAGGAGAAACGAAGGAAGGGCCATGACCCTGCCGAGCCTAGTAGGCCCCCGACCGGTAAACAGGTCTTATCCCAGCGACGGAACTGGAGGTCGCCTCGACAGCGGAGTCCGAGGCCGATGTGTCTTAGGTATGACTCCTATACTCCTCTCTCTGCTCCTCGTGCGCAGATTTTGATGGAGATCGAAGGGAGGAATATCTGCGATGGCCTCCACCTCTAAAGGCAAAAGGCCTCGACCGACGAAAGTACTGTCGATTCCATAGGGGCCATGGCCACAACACCGAGCAGTGCATCCAACTTAAGGATGAGATCGAGGTCCTCATATGCCGAGGGTATCTCGGCAAGTTCTGGAGAAACCCGCCGACTCGACCCGTCACCGACCGACGATCCCAGCTGACTGAAGAAGCAACGACTAACCAGCCTACGGCCGGGGTCATCAACATGATCTCCAAATGGCTGGGCCCGAGGACGACTGCTGGAGGGAAGCCGACGAAGAAGCTGCGCGAGGACAATGTAATTATTTTTATGGATGAAGATGTTTGGGGTATCCAAACTCCCCATGACGATGCTGTTGTTGTCTCGATAATAATAGTAAATTATGATGTAAGAAAAATCTTTGTAGATAATGAAAGTTCGACGAATATTTTATTTTACTCGACCTTCTCCCGGATGCGACTGTCGGCTGACCGGCTCAAGAGAGTCTCTACACCCCTGATAGGCTTCGCTGGGGATGCCGTCACTGTGGAAGGAAAAATTACTTTGCCCGTGACGGCTGGAACCGGACCACGATAAAGCACAATCCACTTGACCTTTGCGGTCGTCCAAGTGCCTTCGGCCTACAATGCCATACTTGGAAGGCCCGGACTAAATGCCCTCCGGGCGATAGTCTCGACGTATCATCTGCTGGTTCGGTTTCCGACCAAAAATAGAGTCAGAGAGATGCGCGGAGATCAGCAGCTCACTCGACGGTGCTTCCAGATCTCCGCTCAAAGCGACGAATTGAAAGGCTCCCTGACGGTCGACAAGTTGGACCAACGGGAAGCGAAAGAACGGGGTGAGCCGGCCGAACAGCTTGTCCCTGTCTCGATAACGGAGAATCTCGAACGGATGGTATGGGTCGGGTCTCAATTACCCGACCCCGGGCGACGGCAGCTAGTGAAGCTGCTGAAGGCCAATGCCGACGTATTCGCTTGGTCGACAGTGGATATGTCGGGCATCCCTCCGGAGACGATGACTCACCGACTCAACATCGACCCAGCAATAAGGTCGGTGAGGCAGAAGAAGCGGTCTTTTGCTTCCAAAAGGCAGAAGGCCATCGACGAAGAAGTGGACAAGCTACTCGAGGCGGGCTTCATCAGAGAGATCACGTACCCCGATTGGCTCGCCAATGTGGTCATGGTGAAGAAAGCCAACAGAAAGTGGAGGATCTGCATCGACTACACCGACTTGAATCGGGCCTGTCCGAAGGACAGCTTTCCACTCTCAAAAATTGATCAGCTGGTAGATGCAACGTCCGGCTACTGACTGCTCAGCTTCATGGATGCTTTTGCCGGGTACAACCAGATCTGGATGGCGTCGGAGGACGAAGAGCACACGACTTTCGTGACCACTAAAGGTCTTTACTGCTATAGAGTGATGCCCTTCGGATTGAAGAACGCCGGGGCTACCTACCAATGACTTGTCAATAAGGTCTTCAAAGACCAAATCGGGCGCAACATGGAGGTATACGTGGACGACATGCTGGTAAAGAGTGTGCAAATTTCAGATCACGTGTAAGATCTCGAGGAGACCTTCCGTACTTTACGACGACATCGGATGAAGCTAAACCCAACTAAATGCGCCTTCAGAGTGACTTCGGAGAAATTTCTCGGGTTCCTTATTTTGCAACGAAGAATCGAGGCCAATCCCGAAAAGATCAAAGCAATCGTCGATATGCGAGATCCGATCAACAAAAGAGAGGTGCAGCAACTTAACGGAAGGATCATCACACTCAGCCGATTCATCTCTCGGTCGGCTGAAAGATGCCTCCCGTTCATCAAAACTTTGAGACAGGTGAAGGACTTCTCTTGATCGGATGAGTGCCGGCGGGCCTTTGAGGACCTGAAAAGGTACCTGGCCTCTCCGCCGCTACTTGTAAAGCTGGAAGTCGGAGAGATGTTGTACCTCTATCTGGCCACTTCCACTGAGGCGGTTAGCTCAGTGCTCGTCTGAGAGAACGAGAACCGAATCCACCAACCTATATACTACACCAGCAAAGTGCTCCACGGTGCTAAAGCTCGGTATTCAAAGATGGAGAAGATGATATTCGCTCTGATTATGTCTGTGCAACGACTCCGATCGTATTTTCAAGTGCACGCCATCGTGGTCCTCACCGACCAACCCCTGAGGGCGATATTGCGTCACCCCAACACATCGGGATGACTGACGAAATGGGCAATGAGGCTCAGCGAGTTCGACATCCAGTACCGACCGCGACCTGCCTTGAAGGCCCAGGTCCCGACAGCCAACCAAGGACCGGAAGATGGGAGCTCCAGAGAAGTTGCAATCTCGAAGCCTGACCCCAGGTCTACCTGGGTGTTGCACATCGACGGAGCTTCCAATGTTTGAGGGAGCGGGGCTGGGTTCCTGCTCACCAACTCGGAGGGAGTAGTCACTGAGTACGCTCTCCGATTCGACTTTAAAGCCTTCAACAATCAAGCCGAGTATGAGGCGCTCCTCACTGGCTTGAAGATGGCGAAAGAGCTTAGGATCGACAGCCTCCGAGTCTTCTCTAACTCACAGCTAATTGTGGGACAGGTCAAGGGCGAATTCGAGGTGCGAGACCCGACTATGGTACAGTACCTCCTGAAAGTGAAAGATCTCGTGGCACGCTTCGGATATTTCGAGATCTCCCACATCCCTAGGTCAGAGAACGCTCGGGCCGACATGCTCTCCAGGCTTGCGACTTCAGCTTATGATGCCTTGGGTTGGACATTCGTGGAGAGTCTTGAGCAGCCAAGCATCGATAGGGTCGAGGAGGTGCTACAACTAGTGGCCGAGCCAAGCTGGATGGATCCGATCGTTCAATATCTGACCGACGGAACTAGCCCTGAAGACCCCGCGGAGGCCAAACGGCTCCGATGGTCGGCCTTCCAATACGTGATGATGGATGGCTGACTCTACAAAAGGTCGTTCTTCCTCCCCTTGCTCAGATGCTTGGGACCGACCGACGCGGACTACACGCTCGAGAAGTGCACGAAGGGATCTGTAGAAACTACTTGGGGGACAAATCCTTGGCCTACAAAGTCCTACGGCAGGGTTACTACTGGCCTACCATGAGGAAGGATGCGGCTGAGTTGGTTCGAAAGTGTGAGCCATGCCAGAGGTACGCCAACATACAGCACCGACTAGCCAGCCAAATTACCCCTATTGCCTCCCCGTGGCCTTTCGCCTAGTGGAGGATCGACATACTCGGCCCCTTCCCTCCGGCATCTGGCCAAAGAAAATTCATAGTCGTCGCCATCGACTACTTCACTAAGTGGGTGGAAGTCAAGCCTCTGGCACAAATCACTGAACGGAAGATGGAGGACTTCGTCCAGAAGTCCATCCTCTTCAGGTTCGGATTGCCGCACACCATTATCACCGACAATGGATGATAATTCGACAACCAGACCTTCAGAGACTTCTGTGCGAGGTTTCATATCACGCACCGACTGACCTCGATCGGACACCCACAGTCCAACGGTGAAGTTGAGTTGACCAACCGGACCATTCTGCATGGAATTAAAATCCGATTGAACGAAGCCAAAGGCCTCTGGATCGAGGAGTTGAATTCCGTCCTATGGGCGTATTGAACGACACTCCATGTCCCAACTGGAGAATCACCCTTCAGCTTGTTCTATGGGACGGAGGCGATGATACCGCTCGAGATCGGGCTACCATCGACTAGAGTCGAGCAGTATCAAGAGTCGGACAACTCTGAATGTCGGAGGGCCGACCTGAACCTCCTCCCCGAACTTCGATGCGAGGCTCAAATTCGCATGGCTTCTTATCGACAGAGAGTAGCCCGATATTACAACGCCAAGGTCAAACCGAAGCTTTTTAGGCCTGGGGACCTAGTCCTAAGAAAGGTAGAAGTCTCGAAGCCCCTAAACCAGGGAAAGTTAGCTCCGAACTGGGAAGGACCCTACAAAGTGGCAGACACCTACGGGCCGAAAGCCTACCAACTGGAGACTTTAGAAGGGGATGCCATTCCCCAGACCTGGAATGCCGACAACCTAAAGTTGTACTACCAATGAATTTTGTATCCCCTCACTCAGAATACAAATTCAATTTCAAAACTTTGGAGTCTGAAATCTCAACTCTTCGACTGTGGGTCGGCGCTCGCCAGAAGTACGAGCCCCGACATTCCGACTTGAGCCTAACGTTCCACTGGGGACCAACGGCAAGATCGCCCACGATGCATCGGATGCTTGAAAGGACCGATACATCCACGACGACGGGAGTTACACTCCTTCTACAGTTACAACTCTCGGGCAAAGCGATCGACTGACTTGCCGACTCGGCCACAGCCAAGAAAGGCAAAGCACCACCGCGACCAATGTCGCATCGACAACTTACCGATCAGGTCATGACCGATCGAAGGATATTCGGTTTGCCACCGTTTATCGCATGCGGTGCTACGTATGTACCCGATCGAGGTCGGAGTAATGGGAACTCGACTTGTCATCGTTCCTCCGACTAAACACGTCGGATGTCATTCGGCTGTACGCATCGGATGACATTTGACTATTGGATCCTATAGAATGACCCGACCATCGAGTTATGCCCAGAGGTCGGTCAGCCTTCGACTCGATGAACACGCCCGACTCACGTCCGAGCGATAGGCGTTCGACTTAAGCCCTCGACCGTCGGGTTACTCTACTGTCGGGTTACATGACAATCGTGAGGCTGATCCAAAGTCGGAATTCGCTCTGCCTTTGCCGCGGCACGCGTTACCGACTACCTCGGATCATTATCTGAGATCCTACCGAACATCCTAACTAGTGCATTGGGCTTACGACTTATGCGTTCAGAGTACTTCAGCAAATCACACAAGACACATCTCGAAAAACATACAGAAAAAGAGAGTCAAAGAGAGCCAAAGTTTAAAAGACTTAGATTTCATTAAAGTTTGGACTAAGTTTACAAAATTAGGCCGAAGCCTGATTACAAGTATGCTGAATAAAAGTAAAAATAAAAGATCAACTAGTCCTCAGAATCGGCTTCCTCCATCGGGCGAAGGTTGGGGGCGATCGGTGAATCCACTCGGGCTTCGGGAGTCAAAGCCGCTTGACCTTTGGTGGCCTGGTCCACATCTGCTTCGGCTTCCGCTATGGTGGTGCGACCTCCCGACGATGGATCAGCCATCTCCTCCGCAACTGGGGCCTCCGACTCCGACGGAACGATGCTGCCAAGGTCGAGCTCCGGATATAAGCTCCGGACGGCCTCCCGAGCATCCTCGTACGCCACTCGGTACGAGAAGAAGCCGCTCTCCAGAAGTTCCTCCCGGTACTCTTCGGAGTCATGGAAGTCTTCTACAGCCCGACCCATGGCTTCCTTCGTCGACTCTGCTTTCACCCTTGCGATGTCTGCATCGGTCTGAGCGATGGACAGACTCTCTTCAGCCTTGGCAAGGTTTCCGAGGCTTGCTCGGAGCTGCTCGCATTCGGCCTTGAGCTCCTTGGCGAAGCTGTCCCTCTCATGACGCAGCCGACGAATGGTGCGGGATTTTCGCTTGGCGTCTTCCCGAACCGACTGCATCTCGATCCCCGAAGCAGCCAGGGCGCCTGTGAGTTGGGAGACCTCCTCGACAAGACGGGAGATCTCTCCCTCAAGTCGGGCCTCCCGATCGACCGACTGCTGCAACTGGTCGACCAGTATGACCTTATCGGCCTCGGCGGCCATGGCCTTATCCCTCCAGGCCGCGCGCATATCATCGAATCTTCGATATCTGGCCTCCAGCTCGGATATATTATAAATCAGCTGTACAAAATGAAGCCGACCGTCAGAAGACCAAACTTATAAAAAATGATGATGAGAACAGAAAGAAAGAAGACTTACTCGAATCATAATCGGGTAGAACGAGGACAGCATGTCGGAGACACGCTGATTCTTCATGGCCTCAACGTCGGTCGGAAGGATGAGCGCCTGGCACAGTCTCTTGGCCAAGTCGGGGTTGGCCAGGGCCGATGCTCCTTCGGGAAGTGGGGAGTCAGTCGATGCCCCACCACCGACCGACCTCCTGTCGTCGTCGGATGCCATCGGGGCCTTCCCTCGAGCGGATATCCAGGCCCTGATGTCGGAGAAGGATGGCATGCTTGAGCCCGACCGGGTCTCTCCCGAAGGCGTGGCAGTAGCAGACGCGGGTTGCTCGAGCTTGCGTGCCTCTTCCCGAACCTCTTCTGTCGGCTGAGCAACCGGCACATCCTCGACCGATCCCTCGGCCGCCCGTCCCTCAGGCGAAGCTGCCCCCTCGGCCGATGGTCCCTTAGACGGGACTTCGACAAGCACTGTCGGCACCGACAATGCAATGATGGGCTCCACCTCCACCCCAGCCGACTCGCTCGGTGAAGCTACCGAGGCCTCTTGGGAGGCCGCGATGGTTCGGCCCCTTGCGCCGGCCTCTTCCGTGCGGTGTACTGCCGGACGTCGGCCGCCGTCAATCTCGCCCTCGATGGCATATCTGCAAACGACGACGGATGATCAGCACCAAAAAAGAAAGGAAAGAAGAAAAAGGAAAGGAGAAGAAAAACGAACCTAAGCGAGGGACCGGGCTGAGACTGGCATCGTACAGGGCCTGCTCGGTGACGAGCTCCCTCTGCTTCGGCACTGAGATATCTTTTAGATGGTGGAAGTCTTCCCGGTCCCCAGCCTCCACCCGACTGTTCTCGTTCGGTTGGGTTTGGGGATCCCCCCAACGAGTTGAAAACCCTCAAGAAGCGGAAGAAGAGACGAAAAAGAACTGATTCTTCCATCCATGGATCGATGATGGAAGATCGATGATAAAGGAGAGACCCTTCTGAGGATTGAAATACCACCACCCTCGGGCTTTAGGGTGGGGTCGGAGAACAAAAAAGGCTCGGAAGAGTGAAATCCGAGGGTCGGTCGGCAAAAGTCGACACAACAGGGCGAAGCTGACTATTAGTCGAACCGAGTTCGGTGCAAGTTGCACCGGACATAGCCCGTAATAGTCCAGCACATTCCGGACGAACTCCGAGATCGGGAAGCGAAGATCGGTCCGAAGGTCCTCGACGTAGAAGGCCACCTGGCCCTCAGGTGGACTGTTAACCCGACCATTGGCTCCAGGGGCGAACAGCTGAAATTGCTCCGGGATGCAATATTGCTCCCGGAGCCGATCAACGTTCGGCCCCGAAAGTGAAGAGACCTCCACCTCCGGGGTCGACCGAGGGTTGTCAGTCGGGTTCTCCGACTGACCTCCTCTTGGAGATGTTCTAGCCATGAACCAGAACAGAAGTCGGAAAATAAGAAGAAGGGGGAAGAGAACCGTGAGGAAGCAAGGAAAAAGAAAGACAACGGTGAAGGCTCCCAGAGGAGGAAAAAAGACTTCTAAAGGGAGAAAACAGAGACGGTTACCTGGGGCAAGGGACCGCTCAGTCAGAGTTTCAATAGCAACTGGGGAAAATAGAAATCCGGATGCAGGCGACCCTGTATATATAGTGCCCCCCGACGGCCGAGATGAAAGTACGACCAACGAGGATCTCCCAGATCGTGGCACGTGGCGACATCTGGGCCCTCCTTCGGCCCGACAGTTCGATGCACCTGTCCTCAGATCGGGCCACGTCACCCCCATCCGCTCGAACGGATCCGGTCCAATGGCCACCTGCCATGCGGCGGAAAGGCCGTGGCGTTTCACATCCCCGAAGAGACAGCGAAAATGACGGTTTCCATTCTTGACGGGATGGGACGTCCGACACCGATGGAATAGGACGTCTGACATCGATGGGATGGGATGTCCGACACCGATAGGACGGGACGTCCGACCCTGACGGGACGAGGCATCTGACACTCACAAGATGCCTGACACCGGACCAACTAACGGTATGGTCGTCAGAGTGAGAATTTAATACAATGGATACCCACTCCTTTCGCCTGACGCTGCCGCCCACGCAAGGAGGCTGGCCAGCACACCATCCGACTCAGGAGTGGAGGGGGGCAACTGTTGGGATATCCCGATCGGTCCTCTCACGCCGACTCACCATCGAGCCTGCCTGACCAGTGCCCGACTCTGCCGACCGACGACTGCCGACGCCGTCCGACCGAATATGTGTCAGTTAGGCCGACTCTCTCCACCCCCGACTAGCCAGACTGGGGAGCCTGATATCCGACTCTCGCAGCACCACCGACTATCCGTCGGAGGGTCCCTAGGCCGTTACCCGGCATTCCTCGACTAGGCCCCGACATACAGTCGGTCGACTCCTTCAAACGCCGTACGACTACTAGAGGCTGTCCGTCCCGACAGCGGCATGTGGCTTAGCAGCCCTGGGGCATTATCCCACCTAAGGCATGGGTCAACCCTAGTGATTTGACAGCCCCACGGCGATTTGACAGTCCACGATGATTTGACAGCCCTCGATGATTTGACAACTCTCCTATTGTCGGCGCCATTAATGATGGTGCCATGCTGCGCCCTACTATAAAAGGAGGAAGGCAACAGTGCTGAAAGGGTGGCTCAAAAACCCTCGAGCTTGTACTCTCTCTCTCTCTCGTTGAGCTCCTCGATTCTTTTCTACTGTTGCCTAATCTCCTCTCTGACTTGGCCGTCGGAGGGTCCCTGCCGGAGATACCTCCGGTCAGTGTGGACTTCTTTTGCAGGCACTCGTTTTTGGCGACCAGGCGACGAGGGGATTGGCCACAACAATAACTAACAATCCATAACTGCCAGTATAATTTGTTGTTAGCAATTATAACTGTTGCTATAATTGCATATTAAAATGTAATGGAAATTGATGATCTCTAATGATGATCAAGAAATTATTGGCATTCTATTATGTTGCAATATATAGTTATAACCGCTACTATAAATTTGGCTTGTTGCAACAATTTAACCTATTAATGTAGACAAGTTACAAGTTATAGGCAAATGCAATTCATACTTTGTAGTGATGATTGCAAAGTGTAACTATCTAAAATTTATCATGGTAATGTGGATTGCCTATATATATATATATAGACACACCCATTGCTATAAATTCAAATAAATAAATAAATATATTTTAGCTCGCCACTTATATCACTATCAATACAAGTATTGTACTTGCCATATATGGTAAGTTAAATACATTTCCAAATGAATACATAACTGACATTCTGTTAGCCTCCACATTGTTTACTAGCATAAATAATGTGTGTTTCTAAATTGTATATATTATATACTTATATTTCATTGAACAATAAAAACTAAAATAAATATATATCTCAAATGCATGGTCATTCAATTTTCATGTGGTCCAAACCTATAAAAAAATCGGTACATTAATACATCAATATAAAAGGTATAACAACACAAAATTGGGTAAAATTTAGCACTAATTAATTTACATAGCAAAATAGATATAAAGGTACTGTTGTAGGGGTTATCCCACCTCAGCTCATAAGAAAACTGATCTGAAACAGAGACTGAGTTTATATAAAGCCGACCTCAACCAAAGACTGAGTTCATATAAAGCCAACCTGAATTGGAGGCTGAATGCCGACCTGACTTAATCCAGCCCATCTAAACACCGATCTGAGCTATCTGAATTGATTTCTAATAAAGTATTATGATCAGCTCATATAAATATCGATTTAACTCATTTCAGCTAATGAAAATATCAATCTGAAGCAAAGTGTTCCATATATCCGAGACGTCCGGTCTCATATGATACTTGATCTTACCTCTATCTTTTACCAAGGTGAACCCTCACATTAGCGACAACAGTTATTTTATGAGAGCTCACAACAATCTCTACAACTAAACCACAGCTGGCCATGATCTCATACACAGCCATACTACAATTCATCTCCAACTGGCACATACAGCTAAGTATGACCTCATTTCTAATTAATACATACAGCTGTGCTCTAGCTTACTTATAGCTGGCTTCTAACAGTCTAACAAACTCCTTCAATATCCTAACAAACTCTCTAATGACCTCATCAGCCTCTCTATAAATAGAGGATCAGAAGATCCTCCAGGTAAGTTTGGACTCTCAAGTCCCAAGCTCAAACTAGAGCTCAAACTAGAGGGAGACTCTACTGCTGGGACTCTAGCTCCCACAAACTCACAAATCCTCTAGTTCCACATCAACACTCTTACTCTCTATTCTACTTTTTTCACCTTCTATTCTCGAAGATCAAACTGACTTAAGCATCGGAGGGTCAAAGACTGAAGGATCTCCATCCAATTTTTTGACTTGTGTTGTAGATTCCTTGAAGACTTGCCAGATCGGATTACTATAGCCCCTCCAACATGGCTTCTTTCGATCCTTCCATCTGAGATTTTAAGCCTCGCAGTAACAAATTGATGCTAGAAGAAAAGTTCTGTGTCAAAAAATTTGGTAAAAAAATGATGAATCAGAAAGCACAAAATAACTACATGCCTTCACTGTCTCTCCCTGGAGATGTGCCAGAAGCAACTTCACCTCCATTTCGATAGAGATTGGGGGGTAGATGAAAGTTCTTCCCCGAAAAGATAGCACATTGACAATAAATCTTTAGTAAAATTTTTTTTAATATCTCATTTCTTATCCATAGGAGATCAGATTCCTCTATGTAATCTTATTAGTTCACGTCACTTTACTACACTATCCTTAAAATTTTAAGCTGTCAACTTATGGCATTAATGGAGATCGTTCTCTCATACTGTGAAGTGACAATACTCACCAATTCATAAAATTAAAAGGCTAGACTCGGTGCTCGAAAATATGATAGGAGTAAAAATATCCTTTCTGGTCTCCTCTTTTTCCAAGGGTCTCAAACAGAACTCACGAATTCTATGGTAATGAACTCTCAAACCTCATCTATTATTCTATTCTTTTCTTATAGGTCAATAGATTTTTGAGTATGTGAGCCAAGAAAAAAAAAATCAAACAAAGACAAGAAAGTCTATTCGAATGAGATATCTGTTTGAGAAAACTTAAGTTTCGATTTGAAATTTTAAAATAATATACTCTTGAAAGGGAAGGAGATGAAACATCTCAAGATAAAATTTATCTGATATATGGGAGATCCAATCTACCTATGACGGCATCGGATAGAGGTATTTCTTAAACCTCTATTACATTCAATTTATTAAGATTAATTTGTTCTTAATTAATCAATCTAATCCTCAAAGCCATATTATTCTTAATATTTTGAAGTTTACTTATTATATTAAGCTACATATGCTTCATGATTGATCCAATCGAGGTCAGATAATATTTATGTTATAAGAGGATAGCATTTTTAGTCCCACATCGGTTATGGGTTAAGAGGAAGTATGGCTAATATGGATTGGGACTTTTTCTCTTCCTATAAAGAGTAAAACCATGAAGCTCCAAATGACCAAGGCTCATTGAGGTCCAAAAATGGTCACGAGCCAAAACGGATAATATCTCATATATATGGGGGCAGAGTTAACCCAATCATTTGAGCCAACTAACCCTTTGATCGCAATTGTTCATTATAAATATAATTATTTAAGTCTTATGTAGGACAGTTAAACATATATCGGGCTGTGTGAGATCGGACAGACCAATATATATATATATGTGTGTGTGAGTGTGCACGTGTGCATATGTATTAAATAAAAGAAGAAGAAAAAGAAGAGAGAGAGAAGAAAATCCTCATGCATTTGACGTTGGACATGGCCGAGGTCACCTTATGGGTGACATAAAAAAAAAAAGAAAAGAAAGGGTGAAAAGGGGGAAAGAAGGGAAAAATCGGCTCCCTCCGTCCAAGGTAACCAGCGAGCCTCCGATGCCCCTGTGCACGTCTCGGCACCGGATCCACCGAATTGACAGTCTCGGCATCTATGGTTCTCCTCTTCAGCACGAACAACGTCAGCTCCCATGAGCCTCCGATGCCAAAACACCACCAGTTCTGTCAGATTAACGGCTTCTTGATGCAGCCTCGCCCCTGCTCCTCTTGGTGCTTGAGTCCAGCAGACTAGCCTTCCTCGGCATCCCTGGCACTCCCGTGTGCCTCTTGGAGCTAGGAACGGTCGATCGGCCTTCACCGATGCCTCCCGAAGCCATGAATGGCAACCGACCTTCCCCGACATCTCCCTCACTCCCATGCCTCCCGACGGTGGACTCCACTGAATCGACGATCCCCATTCGACTCTCCTCCCCGCTTCTGTGGCCATTCCCAATGCCAAATCCGATCCAATCGGTGGATCTTCGATGTCAACACCGGTCAGGCCGGTAATCTTTAGGCTCCCGTGCACCTCGCCTCCTCCCGATGTCGGAAACGGTCAGTTCGGTTCTCCCCTGAGTTACTCTGCACCTGCCTTCTCTTGGTGTCAGGCACGGGGAGCCCGATTCTCTCCCGAGCTGCCATGCACCTAAAGCTCTCAAGTTCCCGTGCATCTCCCCCCAATAGATCGGCAATATCCTGAGCTTCCATGCATCTCCATTATCGGAACAAGGTTCTCCTGTGCCCCTACGTGCCTTCTGACGACAAACCTTGTCGGACCAAGATGATGAGGAGACCTGTGGGTGTTTTCAAAGCCCAAAAGTGATAAAGACCCTATCTTCAACAAACCTCCACTGAGCGCATTGTTCCTCCTCCTAAAGCTTACGTGTGAATCTGACCTCGGACAAATCTGAGGTGACTTACATGAGGCTAATACACAAATATGACCTCGGACAAATCCGAGGTGACTTGCAAGATCATCCTGTTTGCCCTGCTACCAACATCATTAAGTCGAGGACACCGATGTCCAGCCTTGCACTTCTTACGCACTGAGGCGACCCACAAGCATCTCCAAAAATTCAGATCAAGATTGAAAAAAAGAAAATGAAAGAGAGAGAGAGAGCCTAATCTCCAATCAAAATTAAAATGATCCAAAGCACAGATCAAACTAGAGTCAAACAACAAGCAATCAAGCAAAACTCGTAAGTTCTCATACAGAAACTCCTGATAAAAGACTCTTAAGCTTTCATATGCTATTCTCTCTTTTTTTTCTTGCAGAATCAAAGGAAAAAAATTTGGCCTAGCTGAAATCAAAATAATGACCGAATCAAAATCAAAATCGGGCCAACATAAAGCAAAAACAAGCCTAAATGCAGGCAAAACTTAAGCCCAAGCTGAGGCAAAGAATAAAGAATAATTAAACAAAATCAAGAGGCTCTCAAATAGAATGTATAACCTCTATGGTAATAGACTCTCAAGCCCCATCAACTATTTTAATTCTTTTTATAGGACAATAAGTTCCTGAGAACATGAATCGAAACAATAGTTAAACGAAGCCATGATGAATATCAAATCCAAATATAAGGTGAAGATTGAGTAGATAAGGCTGAATAAATTTAGCCTCATCAAAAAGCTGACCTCAACAGAAAGGCTCAATAGAGGCTCATCAGAAGGTAAGACATCCAATCTTCAAATAAGATCTCCTCAAAATTCAATTCTTAGGATTGGTAGAGCCCCGAGAGATATAGAGATAAGATCTCCTCAAAATCTAATCCTCAAGATTGGTAGAGCTCTGAGAGGCTTAGAGATGAGATCTTCTCAAAATCCAATTCTTTGGATTGGTAGACCCCCAAGAGATATAAATGGAGATAAGATCTCTCAAATATTGATCTACGGATTGAGGTTATCTCTCAGCTCGATAAAATACCATCCTGAAGGTTGAGGTTATTTTAAAAATACCGATCTCAAGATTGAAGTTATCTTCAGTTCTATCAAATACCGACCTCAAGATCGAAGTTATCTTAGATTTCTACTAAATACCAACCTCAGAATAAAAGTTATCTTGAATTTCTACTAAATACTGATCTGAAGGTTGAGGTTATTTTCAGCTCTATCAAATATCGACCTTAGGATTGAGGTTATCCTGGATTTTCATTAAATACCGACCTTAGGATTGAAGTTATCTTGGATTTATATTAAATACCAATCTGAATATCGAGGTTATCTTTAGCTCTATTAAATACCGACCTCAGGATCGAGGTTATCTTGGATTTCTATTAAATACCGACCTCAGGATCGAAGTTATCTTGAATTTCTACCAAATACTGACTTTAGGATCGAGATTATTTTTTTAGCTCTATAAAATACTGTCCTCAGGGTTGAGGTTATCTTCATCTCTATGAAATATTGATCTCCGAATCGAAGTTATCTTAAAATTCTATTACAGATCTCTCCAAATTCAATCTTCGGATTGGTAGAGCCCTGAGAGACACAAATAGAGATGAGATCTCCTCAAAATTCAATCTCCGAATTTGTATAGACCTAAGGGGCATAGAGATAAAATCTCTTTAAAATTCAATCTCCGAATTGGTATAGTTCAAGAGACATAAAAATAAGATCTCCTCAAAATCCAATCTCCAGATTGGCAGAGCCCCAAGAGGCAAAATGGAGATAAGATCTCTCAAATACCAACTTCAGGGTCAAAGTTGATGTGCAGATTTTTAGGACATGGATACTTGAGAACACCAACAACCTGTATTAAAGAAGGCGACACCAGGGTTTTGCTTGGTCTCTAGCTAGGGCAGCATGCAAACCAGAGAGAGATAAAGAATTTAGGGAGAAAAGCTTTGTATCAGTTTCATTCACAATACGTTATGATACATGATTTATATATCCTAGGGTTTACATACAAATCCTAATAAATCCCAGCTGAAAATTTTTTTTAGCTAAATCTAATTATATGAAAGTACTCACCCAAGCTCATGTACACCCATGTCTCACATGCTCTCACCCTTGGACTTAATCCTAATCTAAATTCTTAAGTTAGCCACCTTAAGATCTAACAAATTAGACCTTAAGATCCTAGGATCAAAATTCGATCACAGACAAAACCAGAAATTTTGCTATGCTCTTCCCACGCAGCTAAGTTAGCTCAATCTCAGACTGAGTCGACTAACTTGACACTTAGTTGACTCCGTCTGAAACTAAGCCGGCTAACCTGCATACTGTGCCAATTTTTTCGAGAGCCTGCTTTTTATCTCTCTCAAAATTGATCGATCCAGTCTGGCACTGAGTCAACCCAGTGCCCTGAAATCTATTTTTCATCATAGTTTTCAGACCTTTGTTGATTTCTTGCTCCACCTTATGCCCCTAGATATTCGAAATCCCAACCAAGCTCCTAGATATGGATGCTATGCACGGCCTCCACTGTAGGACCACTCCTATCCTAGCCTATGACTATGCCTGTCATAGTGAACTTGAAGCCTATTGACTGGCTCCACTTGTGGTCATCTTCAAGGCTATGAGGCATCATAAAAAATCCTATAATCTCCACCTTAGTGCTCTCAAAATCTTGGCAATCTCCACTCTTTATTGAGCTCTGATCCTCAGCACGATCAGGCCAATGAGGAGTAAAGCCAGTTGTGCAGACCTCCTCGCCACCGCAGTATATCTCAGTCTTGGAGCTGTCTGGGAGACCGCCACTGCCTCCCTTATGGCTGACGATCTCATCCTGCATTCGGACACCTCTCCTGTAGGTACTGTCATCAGTGGCTATGCCCACCGCTGATCCAGTAGCTGCTCCCGCTACTGCCTCTGTGACTCCTCGTCGTGCCACCAGCTACTCCATCTATAACTCCCAACCATCGTAGCTCCGATGATTCTGCTCATCATTGCTCTAGTGGCTCTAGTCACCACTAGCCTATCGGCTCTGACCGTCGCTGCTTCTGTGACTCTGCCCACCACAGCATCAAAAAATCTTGGAGTGACTGCAGCTCCACTCCCTTGCCTCCGACCCACCTATGGTCCGTACTAGTGGAAGTTTTCTCATAGGTCTTCAGATCCTCTCCGCATTCTGTCACCGCTGTAGCATCTATCCCTGATGTATACGTCTCTAGACTCTCTTTTGATGCTCGCTCACCACTGCTCGAGCATCCAAAAAACTCCATCTCCCTCTGCACCTCCATACCTAGAGCTCATGCCATGGCTATGGATTTCATTATCATCTGTGAAAGTACCTCTTTCTCCATATGTGGATGCACCTGTCCTCGATGCTCCACCTCCTTATGATCCGACGATCCTGCAATAGGCAACTCTGATAAACACACCATTAACTGTCCAATCTGCACCGACTGGACCTCTGACTAATCCTCCATGACTAAAGCAATCACCTTGGCCTCCCTGAATATAACAGATTCCTCCATATGGTACAGTCGACTCCTTAACTTCCTTCCTCTCATCACAATCCTACTATCTTTGGAGACATTCAGCACCTCTGAATTGCTTCTGAAAATAAAATCTTTTTCCTCTAAGTATCTAAGTGATACTACACTCCTCTTGAGATCCAAGATATGATGTACATCTGTTAATGTCCGCACCCTCCCGTCAAATATCCTCAGCTTGATGGAACCTACTCCTACTATACCATAAGAGCTCACATCTCCTAGTATCACCCACTGCCTCTCATTCACCTGCATGTAAGAAGCGAATCACGCCCGATGAGGTATACAGTGATAAGAGCTACCAGAGTCCAGTATCCATCGATCTGTCTTCTCTCTGTGTCTAGTCGATAACATCAGAAGATTATCTAATACATCACTCTCAGCCACCGCACTGGATGACTCCAGTCTGGAACCTTCTTTTTTTTCTCTCTTTCTTCAAAGATAATCTCTCTTCATGTACCCTAGCTGCCGGCACATATAGCACCTAACCTCCCTAATATTCCTTGGGCATGTCTGCCTCTCTGCTGCCTCGCACCTATCCTTCCCCCTCCAAGATCTTTCACCAGCCACCATGGCATCTAAGAAAGTTCCATACTATCTCTCACCATCCACTCCCTCTGCTTGTTCATCCGAAGGACCGACACTATTTTCTTATATACTAGTATTTTCTTTCTGTACAACAGAGTCATCACCAGCAGATCGAAACTCCTGGATAGCGAGCACAGCAACATCAGAAACTTATCCTCCTCCTCCATAGCCATATCCAAATTGAGTAGATCCATACTCAACTAGTCAAACCATTGAATATGTACCAACACAGCTCCATCTTCTTCCATCCGAAGATTGTAGAGTTGTTTCTTCAGCATAAGCTTGTTGCATATGTTCCTTTCCATATACAAGGTGTATAACCTTGACCACAAATCTTTGAGTATCTTCTCTTCCAGCATGTCGTACGATATCGAGTCCATCAAACACCATCTAATTAGCGAACAGGCCCTCTTCTCCAGAGAACTCCAAGCCCAATTTGTCATCTCCTTTGGCTTTTCCTCCAAAATCAGATCCAGCTCTTGCTGAACCAACATATCCTCCACTTTTGTTCTCCATATTGAGAAGTTCTCCTTTTCATCAAACTTCTCAAAATTGATCTTCAACCCACTACTCATGATGTCTCAAACCACAATCACAAACCACACAGATCTGATTGAAAAAGATGCCTTTGATAGAGAACTTCAATCCTGACATCTCCTTCCTTCTCCATGCTCTACCTGGCTCTGATACCAAATATTGTGTAGATTCTCAGGATGTAGATACTTGAGAACACCAGCAACTTGCACCAAAGAAGACGACATCAGGATTTTGCTTGATCTCTCCTAGGGCGGTGTGCAAACCAGAGAGAGATAAAGAATTTAGGGAGAAAAACTTTGCATTGGTTCCATTTCATAATATGTTACAATACATGATTTATATACCTTAGGGTTCACACATAAATCCTAATAAACTCTAGCCGAAAAACTCCTCTGGCTAAACCCAATTACATGAAAGCACTCTTTCGAGTCCATATACACCCATGTCTCACATGCTCTCACCCTTGGATTTAATCCCAGTCTCAACCCTTGAGTTAGCCACCTTAAGACCTAACAAACCAGGCCTTAAGATCCTATGATCAAAATACAATCTCAGATAAAATTAGAAATCCTACTATGCTCTGCCCACACAGTTGAGTCGGCTCAGTCTCAGACTAAGTCGACTAACCTGGCACTTAGTCGACTCAGTCTGGAACTGAGCCAGCTAACCTACGTATTGTGCCAATTTTTTGAGAGCCTATTTTTTTGTCTCTCTCAAACTTGGTTGACCCAATCTAGCACTAAGTCGATCCAGTACCTTGAAATCTGCTTTCCACCATAGTCTTCAATCTTTTCTTGGTTTCTCGCTCCACCTTGTGCCTCTAGATATCTGGAGCCCCAACCAAGTTCCTCAAAATCTTCGTCACTTGAATCTCGAGTCTATGGATGCTATGTACTGTCTCCATCCTAGGACCACTCTCGTCCTATCCTATGATCGTGCTTGTCATAGTGAACCTGAAGTCTATCGGTCGGCTCCACCTATGGTCACCTCCAAGGCCATTGGGCACCACAAAAAATTCTATAGAAGTTATCTTGATATTCTATCAAATATAGATCTGAAGGTCAAGGTTATCTTTTAGTTCTATAAAATACCGATCTAAAGATCGATGTTATCTTTCAGCTCTATAAAATATCGATCTGAAGGTCGAAGTTATCTTTTAGTTCTATCAAATACCGATCTAAAGGTCGAGGTTATCTTCAATTTCTACCAGATATCGGCCTCAAGATCAATGTTATATTTTAGCTCATATAAATACTGACCTCACAATCGAGGTTATCTTTTCAGCTCTACAAAATATCGATCTCTGGATCGAAGTTATATCGACCTCAGGATTGAGGTTATCCTATAAAATATAGATCTCCCTATGCTTGGAATTATGAAAATCTTCGAAAGCATTACCAAAAAAAATGCTCCAATGAGCTTATCTTGCACATTATCTTCTAATCTATGAAAATCTAATCTTTAGATTGGTAGAGCTTCGAAGGATACAAATAGAGATAAGATCTCTCCAAATTCAATCTTTAAATTGATAGAGTCCCGAAAGGTGCAAATAGAGATAAGATCTCTTAAAGATCGATCTATGAATCGATATTATCTTTCAGCTCATATAGATACCGAACTCAGGATCGAAGTTATTTTGATATTCTATCCAATACAAATCTTTGGATCAAAATTATCTTAAAATTCTATTACTGATCTCTGAATCGAAGTTATCTTAAAATTCTATTATCGATCTTCGAATCGAGATTCTATCACATACCAATCTACAGATCAAGGATATTTTAAAATTTTAATAAAAATCTAATTTATTTGAGGCTACATTGGATAAAGATTTGCCACTTCGGACAAGCTGAGAACTTATTTCTTAGACTACTTCTTTCATCCAAAATCAAATTCTTCAGACTCAGAAGTGGAGGGTAATGAGGGGGTTATCTCATCTTAGCTCATAAGAAAGCCGACCTGAACTAGAGACTGAGTTCATATAAAGTTAACCTGAACTAGATGCTGAGTTTATATAAAGCCGACCTGAATCAGAGACTGAGTTCATATAAAGCTGATCTGAATTGAAGGCTGAATGCTGATCTAACTCAATCCAGCTCATCTAAACACCGATTTGAGCTATCTAAATTGACTTCTAGTGAAGCATTATGATCAGTTCATATAAATATCGATCTGACTCATTTTAGCTAATGAAAATATTCACATAAAAATCGGATAAAGAATAGCGCTCCACCTTTACCTTGCTTCAAGAGTTCTAGCCTTTAGAACTCGACTAGTTTTATATTGATCATGTTTCTCCAAGAATCTGACTCGATTTTCTCAGAATCTTCTCTAAACTTCTGAATTTCCTCCTTTAGGACCTTTCTCACCTTTGTTTGAACCTGATTAGGCTTTGTTTTAAGTGCCAAAGCCTTGTCCTAAGACTAAGAGGGGATATAAGAAAGAAAGGAGAGCAACCGAGAGAAAATGGAAAGCAGATTAGAATGTCTCAGACACCCAGCACGCAAGGCCTTTTATAGACATCAGAGGGGCACCTAAAAGAAGAACATGCCCATCTTAAAAGCCATACATAATCTACATATCAGGTTATTTAAGAGTCTTCAGATAGAAGGACTCTTCTGCCTGATATGTTGATCTAATTTTTCACTCGCACGTGCGTCCGTGGAGGGATGCTTTCACATCCCATCACAAATCAAAAAAATCCAAAACTTGCTACATGGTAAAATGATTTAATTCTAATTTCAAATATGATGATAAGAAAAGAAGAAATCCCTTGGAAGGACTCCTCTTCGTATCTCTTCACATGAATTACTTGTCATCGTGTGTGCACACGAAAGGGACGTTTCTGGCATCCGGCCACCTTTAGATAAATCTGAAAAAATTTTAGATAAACTTTCATTTAATAATGGAACAAATAAGGGATGTTATCTGATAGGTGGCATTCCTTTTAAATGAAGTTTGAATGCAGAAAGGACTCTCCAATGTGAGGAGTCACGTGAGTCAATCTACGCATGCGCCAACTTCCTTTTCAATTTTTTCTCCACCAAATAAAATCAAGAATAATAACATCTCATCCTTTGAGATGTGTGCCAGAGGATGGAGGGTGATGTGGGCTACCACACGCATCTAGAAACTAAGGCAGAAGAATTTGTTTCTTTTCCTCAAGCCAATACGCACACGCATACCTCCTTTTGTGCACCAAGAGTCCAACCAAGTTTGGACTCTTGGTTTTAATGCCCCACAAGGTAATGTAGCTTTTTCCAAAGCAGCCACACCCTGATCCAAATCTAAATTAGCTCATGACTTAATTTGATTTGATCAGAAAGTAAGATTCGAACCAAATCTGAATCCGATTCAAAGAGCTAGGATTTTCATATGTGCTAGCATGCTTACCAAAAATCCTGATTGGATTCAAAATTTCAATCAACCTTATCAAAAGGATCCTTGGCCAATTTTTTTATATGTGTGACCCATTGAGTTTCACATCTAGCCAGCAGTAGATCCGAATATAAGTTAATCTAATTTGATTAAATTTCAAATCGATTGAAGTCCAAAACGAGCTAATCCGAGTTCAGCAATTAGAACCCTCTAATTGATGATCGAATTAAATTCTTTTAATTCGATCAAACTTATAAGTCAAGATTAACATCTAGCAATATATCATGACTATCCAAAAGATATAGAATTTGATGAAAATACTAAATATATCTTTTAGTGATAAGTTACCATATAATTCAATCCTTCGATCATCCCGACGTTCCGAATATGTTCATGAGTGTGAAATTATGTTAAACTCAACCACATATTTATATCGATTCTCCATCAACTATTGATGACTTCAATAATGAAGTATTAGAAAATCATTCTAATTTTTATGCTACTTTTAACCAAAAGACTTTTTCTGAGTCATCTAGAGATAAAAATTCACAGGATGTGATTTTCTCTTACTAGAAGTGATCGATTTCATATTGATCAATTCACAATCTTCATACATACTCCACCATATCATGAACATCCCATATATATCTTAATACCATGCCTGGATATGAATCAAAATATGAATTTATGTGCACAAGATTCCATGATGATCTCAAGTCTAAGGATCACTTACACAACTTTCACTTAGAGAACTATCTTTTAATATGCAAGTAAGGCTTTAATAAGATATTCTCTATCGGTGAGTTAATTCAATGAACTCATTCTCTAATGAGCGTCCACATCCTTGTATTAGTATCCTCACATAAGTGGTTAGTGAGATCAGCCATCTTCTCCATCGAGCATATACAGGATGTACCAGTCTTTTCAGAATATTGATCCCTGACTCAATACTCCCTCGATAAAAAATGTTTGAGATTAAGATTTTAGAGTTTTAGATCTCATAGACATGACCTATTCATATCTCCTAAAATCATTATCCGAATCTTTGAGATTCATCATAATCTTAAACATAGTAAGATGCAGCTAAAATGATGAATCAAATACCTCATTTTATCATCAAATAAAAAATATCACTACATGAGTTGAAAATTTATAAAAAAAAATTTTATCACATCATACATGCGGTTGGCATATAGGGCACTCTTTTTTTAATCTCTCACTTGCACTAAAGTCAATCGCCTTTGTATTTCAATCCCATATAATCAAGATGGTAATCAAATAGCTGCTGTGGTATGGCCTTAGTGAATGGGTCGGCTATATTGTTCTTAGTGTCTACTCATTCAAGAATAACATCTTATCACTTTACAATTTCTCAAACGAGGTGAAAGTGTTTGAGGATGTGCTTGGATCTTTGATGAGACCTAGATTCTTTAGCTTGAATAACGGTCTCAGTGTTATCATAATAGAGTGGCACCGATCCTTCAATCTCAGGAACGACTCCTAATTTCATGATGAACTTCTTCATCCAGACAGCTTCTTTAGTGGCCTCACTAGCAATGATGTACTTTGTCTCAGTGGTTGAGTCAGCTACTGTTGACTTCTTGAAACTCTTTCAACTCACTGCTCCACCATTTAGGATAAATATATATCCTGAATCAACTTACTATCATCGGGGTCAGATTGAAAACTAAAATCTTTATATCCCTCTAGTTTCAACTCTGATCCTCCTTCATATATTAGAAAAATATCTTTAGTCCTCTTTAGATACTTAAGAATATTTTTCATAACTTTCTAATGATCCTCCCCTGGATCAACCTCAAATTTGCTAGCTATGCATAAAGCATAAGCTACATCAGGCTTGGTACATAGCATAGCATATTTTATTGATCCACAGCCGAAGCATAAGAGATTTCACTCATTCTTTTTTCTCCTCTAGTGTTTTAGGACATATTTTCTTAGAGAGATATATGCTTTGACTTACAGGCAGGTAATCTCTTTTACTTGCCTTCATGTTGAACCTCTTCAATACAAGATCTATGTACCGAGACTGGGACAAGCTTAACATCCTCTTAGATCTATCTCTATAGATTTTTATACCTAATATATAGGATGCTTCACTCAATTCTTTCATGAAAAACTTATTCAATAGCTAAGTCTTGACTAATTGCAATATTGAGATATTATTTTCAATGAGCAGTAGGTCATCGACATATAAAACCAAGAAGACAATAGTACTTCCACTTATCTTCTTACATATATATAGTTCATCTTCATTTTTGATAAAGTCAAACTCTTTGACTGTCATATCAAATCGGATGTTCCAGTTCCTCAAAGCCTGCTTCAATTCATAGATGGATTTCTTTAGTTTGCATACTTGATTTGTCCTCCCACTTGAGATAAATCCCTCTAACTGAGTCATATAGATCTTTTTCTTAAGATTATTATTGAGAAAAATGATCTTGACATCCATCTGTCAGATCTCATAGTCGTAGTATGCAGCTATAGCAAGCAAAATTTGAATGAACTTAGTATAGCTACTAGTGAGAAGGTTTCATCATAGTCAATTCTTTATCTTTGTCTGAAATCCTTCGCCATCAACTTAGCTTTGTAGGTTTTTACTTGGTCATCTACTCCGATCTTCTTCTTGAAGATCCACTTGCATCCTATTGGGATCATACCCTCAGGTGCATCAACCAAGGTCCACACTTGATTGGTGTACATGGAGTCTATTTTGGATTTCATGGCTTTCAACTATCTGTCTGAGTTTCTACTCATGACAGCTTCCGAATAGATCAGTGGATCATCATCATGAATGATACTGATTGAATTATCATTCTCAATGTCAAAACTATATCTAAAAGTGCTTGACGCACTTTATCTGATCTTCAGAGAGGGAGTGTGTATTGTGGATGTATCTCATCTTTAGGTACTTTTGGTTGAGGATCTCTTTATGGTCCAACCACAGGTATTTTTGAATTGATTTATAGGTCTTGAACTTTACCAAGTTCAATATTTCTCTCACTATCTTCTCCTTGGATAAATTTATTTTTCAAAAAAGTGGCATGCCTACTAACAAATACTTTTTATTCAGTAGGATGGTAAAAGTAGTATCCATTAGTTTTCTTAGGATACCCTACAAACTTGCATTTGTTTGATCTAGTACTAAGCTTATGTCCGAAGATATTTCTGACATAAGTAGAATAGCCTCAAATCTTAAGATGTTTAAGATTAGACTTCCTTCTTTTCCATATCTCATATGGAGTATTAGAAATAGACTTTGAAGGCATCTTGCTAAATTTGTATGCGGTAGTCTCTAAGACATATTCTCAAAATAATACTGAAAGATCTATGAAGCACATCATGGACCGTACAATATCCATCAAAGTATGATTTCTCTTTTCTACTACACCATTTAGTTGTAGTATATAAGGAGGGATCCATTCAGAGAGAATACCATAATCCTTAAGATGATAAAGAAATTCACAGGATAAGTACTCTCTTTTTCGATCAGATCGAAGAATCTTGATACTTTTTTCAGTTTATTTTTCGATCATATTTTGATACTTCTTGAACTTATTAAAGACTTCAGATTTATATGTCTGAACCTTGATAGATCATCCATAAAGATAATAAAATAAGAGTATCTTTCTCTGACTTGAGTTGTCATCGGTTCCATATATCTGAATATACTAGGGCTAACAACTCTTTTGTCTTGTCTCTATGTCCACAAAATGGAGTCTTAGTCATCTTATCCATGAGATAAGATTCACAAGTTTTCAATAATTCATAAACATATGGATCAAAAAAATCTTCTTTATACAATTTATTTATTCTTCACTCATTAATATGATCAAGACAGTAATATTAGAGATATGTGATATTTATATCTTCTCTCTTTCTTTTCATATTTCTATCAATATAAAAAATATTTTTACCAGATGCTAGAATTAAAAGATTATTATTAATATAACAGCTACCATAATATTTATTAAAAAATAAAATGGAGCAACTATTACCCATTAACTTTATTTTATAATCTTATTTTAATAATAAAGGTATAAAAATAATATTTCTAATGATCTTAGGCATGTAATAATAGTTTTTTAATTTTAAAATCTTGTTCGAAGGCAAATTAAGTATATAGGTTCTCACAGCCTCTGTGCTAATGGACTTTCCACTTGTACCATAAAGCTCAAGGTCACCTATTTTTAGACCTCTGATATTCTGTAGTTGCTGTAATGAATTGTATATATACGATCCATAGATGGTATCCAATACCTAAGTATCAGAGTTTGACGCACTCAACGAAAAATAGATCTATATCATATACACATCTTTAATGCATCACTTGTACCTGCTTCAAACTTGCAAGATAATCCTTGCAATTATTTTTTCTATGTCCTAACTTACCATAAAGATAATATGTAATATCCATGGGGACATTCTTTGCCTTCTTTTTATCATTGATTGAACTAGGATCGAGATATCTAGATCATTAGAGACTTTCTCATATGTGAATCTAATTCGCAAGTCCCTCAACCAATCCATATTATATGAATCGGTCAACATATTTTTATTTATAGTATTATACAATGAAAATGAAGAAGCTTTAATGCAGAATTAAATCTATATAAATTAAGAATAATATTATAAGTAGACCACTCATATTTGACATGTATAACTAGATGAGATTTTTTATTCTAGTTAGTTCTCTTACTATTTTATCATATATCATAGCCCTCTCTATGGTAGATGAGAAAATTCTAAACTAATTTCTTAATAGGGTTGAGACCCTAGTTCCTCAAAAAAATTTTATAGATATCACAACAAATCTCAATGAGATCAAAAGTAAGAAAATCTTACCAATTGCACCTTATGTAATTCTTAATATAATCCTTGCCTCTAAAAATACTAATAGCCTTATGGATATCACAACAAACTATAGTATTTTTTAGTTAAGTCAAATCTTTCATTTTCATATAGCCATATCTGAAAAAAATACTATCCTTATGGATATCACAACAAAACAACATATCTAAATATGCCATAAAGCATCTAATATGCATCAAGACAACCCCATATCAATCCTTATAGCAAGTCTTATAGATATCTGATAGGGTATTGACTTAACATGAAAAAAGGTATATGTAATGTTTAAAATACTAAGTAATCTTCATTTAAGATTCAAACTAATCTAATTGGTCAAAAAAGTATTAAGATTGATAGAGATCTCCCTGTTGCTTTTCTTAGACATCAATAAATTGATCAGGTCAGTAAACGAAACCTATTAAAGAATCACTACACTTAAAATACTTCTTAGATATCAATTGATTAATTGATTCAAAAAATTGATCAGCTACTAATTTATAACACTATGACTTAATACAATTTTTAGGAGGGCTTTAATGGTCTCATGCACATTCTAATATAAACCAATCATAACGATGCACTATTATAGTTATGTGATAATACTTATGACAACTAATCATTTAATCAATGCATCTAATCACATCTTATGATCATAATCATGATTTCATTACAACTAAACATATCTTTAAGATATATTAATATGATCAAAATCATAACATCATGCATCTAAACATATCTCTAAGAGATATCAGGATTTGGATGTTTAATTGGGTTCAACCATTGACCCGACTTGAACCAAACCGAAAATCCTAGTTTGATCATAATCAAGACTACATTCCAAGCTTTAGTTGTATAAATCAAGGTGGGTTCTGATACCACTGTTGGATTTCGGTGGTGCAGTGGAATGGGTGGATGTTTAAAATTTTCATTCAAAATACTCTAGCGCACCAAAACCCTAGAACCCAGAATTTTTTGACTATAACAATCAAAGCATACATGAAATAAGTATGGACAAGAGGAATACCTATAGCATTAATTTCAATTTTTATGAGGTATCCAAGTATCCATCCTCCAACAATGATCCATATGAAAATCGGACTAAGGACAGCACTCCTCCTTCACTTTGCTTTAACAGTTTCAGTCCTTAGAACCTGACTAGCCTTATATCAATCAGATTTTTCTGAGAATCTGACTCGATCCTCTCGAAATCTTCTCTGAATTTTTGAATTCTCTCCTTTAGGATCTTCCCCACCCTTATCTGGACCTGATTAGGCTTTGTTATAAATGCCAAAGCCTTGTCCTAAGACTAAGGAGGGATGTAAGAAAGAAAGGAGAGCAATCGAGAGAAAATGAAAAGCAGATTAGAATGTCTTGGACACTCAGTGTGCAAGACATTTTATAGGCATCAGAGGGGTGCCTAAAAGAAAGGACATGCCCATCTTAAAAGTCATATGTGATCTACATATCAGGTTATTTAAGAGTCTTCAGACAGAAGTACTCTTCTACTTGATACGTCGATTTGATTTCTCATCCGTGCGCGCATCTGAGGAGGGATGCTTTCATGTCCCATCACAAATCAAAAAAATCTAAACTTGTCATGTGGTAAGAAGATTTAATTCTAATTTCAAATATGCTGATAAGAAAAGAAGAAATCCATTGAAAGGATTCCTCTTCGCATCTCTTCACATGAATTACTATCACCGCATGCACGCATGGAAAGGACATTTCTGGCATCCGGCCACCTTCAAATAAATCTTAAAAAAATTTCAGATAAACTTTCATTTAATAGTGAAACAAATAAGGATGTTATCTAATAGGTGGCATTCCTTTTAAATGAAGTTTGAATGCAGAAAGGACTCTCCAATGCAAGGAGTCGCATGAGTCAATCTGCGCGTGCGCCAACTTCCTTTCCAATTTTCTCTCTTCCAAATAAAATCCAAAATAATAACATCTCATCCTTTGAGATGTATGCTAGAGGATGGAGGATGATGTGGACTGCCACACGTGTCTGAAAATCAAGGCAAAAGAATTTGCTTCTTCTCCTTATGCCAATACATGCACGCATATCTTCTTTCGTGCACCAGGAGTCCAACCAAGTTTGGACTCTTGGTTCTAATGCCCCATAAGATAATGTGGCTCTTTCCAAAGTAGTCGCATCCTGATCCAAACCCAAATAAGCTCATGGCTCAATTTGGTTTGATCAGAAAGCAAGATTCAAATCAAATCTGAATCTGATTCAAAGAACTAGGGTTTCCACACGTACTAGCATGCTTACAGAAAATTCTGATTAGATTCAAAATTTCAATCAATCTTATCAAAAGGATTCTTGATCAATTTTTTTATATGTGTGATCCATTGAGTTTCACATCTAGCCAGCAGTAGGTCCGAATGCAAATTGATCTAATTTGATTAGACTCCTAATCAATTAAGGTTCAAAACGAGCTAACCTGAGTTCAGCAATTAGAATCCTTTCTAATTGATGATTAAATTAAACTCTTTTAATTCAATCAAATCTACAAATCAAGATTGACGTCTAGCAACATATCATGACTACTCAGAAGATATAGAATTTGATAGAAATATGAAATATATCCTTCAGTGGTAAGTTACCATACAATTCAATTTTTCGATTATCCCTACATTCTGAATATATTCATGAGTATGCAATTATGTTAAACTCAACCATATGTTTATATTAATTCTCCATTAATCATTAATGACTCCAATGATAAAGTATTAAAAAATTATTCTAATCTTCATCCTGCTTTTGATCAAAAAATTTTTTCTGAGTCATCTAGAGATGAGAATTCACAGGATGTGATTGAAGTGAAATTTGAGTGCAGGGATAAAATGATAATTTTAAAACTTTTTCAAAATTATTATTTTACAGTAAAAATTATTAATTAATCTAATTAATTAACATGTATTTACCCTATACTATGATCTAAATATGATATATAGCATGCATGTATTTAAATTTGAAATTCAAATTTTTACAGTAAACAATTTACTGTTATGTATTCAGAACACATTACCTTTGTGCGGGTAGTTGATCGCCGCAATTTGATCACTGTTGGAAGGGTCTGATCATCACAATACAGTCACACAGTATGTCTAACCTCTGCGGATCATCCACACAAAGCTCCCGGTCTGATCGGCTCCTCACGAATGCTAGTTCGTGACTGCACCTTTTTGATGGCTGATGTTGATCGAATTCTTTCGATCGATGTCTGCTGACTTTTTAGATACTTCGGATCATCAGCAAAGATGGTAGAGAGGTTGATGATGCTCTCTCTGAAGTTTGGTAGGCTCACGACACTCGTAGCTCACGTTCTCACTTCCCGAACCCTAAGCCAAAACCCTAGGGTACACAAGAAAAGAGTGCGCCCACTTCTCTCTCTTTTTCTCTTCTTTTCTTTTCTTTTCTCATGCCAGAAACCTCTCTCATGCCACCCTTTTTTCTCTGATCATCTGTGCGCACGCCCTCTCTTATCTCCTTTTTAAAATGATGCAAGACCGCATCTTTGCAGCATTTTTACCGCATGAGAGGATAAAGATAAGTGGTTGCTCATTTGAATTCAAATCGAATTTAAATTCAAATGCCAACCAACTCATCCTATCCACTCTATGCATGAGAAGAGAGGAGGCGTGGCTTCTCTTGTGCATGGAAAAATTTTATGAGAAACTCTTTCTCGTGTATGATAAGTGGCGCACAAGATGGATAAGGCAAGAAGGTGCAAGGGATAAGTTATCCATTTAAATTCAAACACCCTTTGAATTTGAATGGCTAACAAATCAAGTTTATCCAAAATTTGGTGCACAAGTGTGGGCGTGAGATGCTTTCTGTGTGGGAGAAAATTCACGAGAAGTTGCTTCTCGTGAATTCAAATGGGCGCTAAAGAAGTGAGGTGGTGCAGGGAGAAAAGTCAAGGTGGTTTGAACCTAATTGAGCCAACCTAATCAAAATAGGTTAAGCACAATTAGACTAAATTAAATCTAATTTAATTAGGCTTAATTAGACTCAATAAAATTTTAATCAAATCAGAAATTGACTAAGCCCAACTCCTGATCAAATCAGGGACCAAACCACTTCGACGATTAGGTCAACACTTAACCTAATCAGGTCAAACCCAACTGAATCCAATTTAATTGAACTTGATCCAAAAATAATTACTCAATCAAATTGAGTTAATTAACGAGCAAATCATTAATTAAATCTCTCATAAATATTGAGTCCAAATCCGATGGACAATCGGACATCAAAGTCCATCGATATGAAACCTTGATCGAAGAGTTCCAAATCAATGGGACTCTTGACCCCGGTACCCAAAATATATGAGACTCATGATCAGAGAATCCTGATTCTCGATCACAGAGTCTCAGATACGTAGGACTCATAGTCCATGAGCATTAGGACTCTTCATCAGCCATCAGATCAGATAGGAATCTCTAATGTGTGTGACCCCGTAGGTTCGAACCTAAGCTGGTAGCACAGGAACCAATTCCTGTACTAATCGAAGTGACCATCTAGCAATGGTACCCGACGTCCGGATAGGTCGAATAGTCACAATCACAACATTCAGAACCTACATGAATATGGTTACTGTATAATTCATCCCTTTTGACCCCTGTGTTAAGGACGACTCAGGGTTAAACTGTCGATCCTGATCAGATCATTCGAATCGTGCTCAATTCAAACAGTCCTGTGACTCCTCACTAGGACTACCCTGGCCAAGATTTTGCTAAATTGAAATACGACTGTACACAGCTCTTGAACTAGAGTGGTCAATCCCATCTTGACACACACACCGACAAGTCAAGTACTTGACTACACCCAGCATCCTTCCGTCACTGAATTAGAAATTCAGGTAGTCAGTGCCTAAGTGCAGTGAGTTGCTTGCAAGTCACCGTGGTGTGTTGTGATCCAGATGGTGTGCTTAAGACCCAGGGGACCAAGGCTAAGGCCAAGGTCCATCATTCATGAGGGCTTCATGGAGGCTCTAGGGCTAGTTGGGCCCTAGGTTGAAAGGCTGTGGGCCTTTCGGGTTCTTGAGGTCTAGGTTATGTGGGCCTCAAGGGACCAACTCTTTATGGACCAGATCTGAGCTCAGGATAGGTGAGATTAGGTCGAGTCATGAGTATACATGGGCTTGGGTTAACCTAATCTCCCATAGAGTTGGTCAAGGGAGTTTTGGGTTTGGGTCACTTGACCCTATGTTTATATATACATGCACTATATAAGTTTGATTAAGCCAAGAAATACGAAAATCCTTTCTTCCAAGTCTCTCTCTCTTCTCCCTCTCTCTTCAGCTATTCTCCATGCCCCAGGAGCAAGAAACCCTAGGGTTTCTTGCCGCCAAGTCCATAGAAGGCAGGAAAAGCAGGGTAGGCGCTAGGGTTTTGAGCCCCTCCTCCTTTGTACCGCCAACCATGTTGCCTCTCCCTCTCTTGCAGCCATCCAAACATCAGGTCCAAGATTTGGAATCTCTTGATACGAGGTTGTTACAAATTTTTCTCAGATCTGGAGTTGATCTGAGGTCGTTTGAGGCACGGGTGAGATCTCCATCAACAGATCTACAGGAAAGGCTGCAGCAGGACAGATCTATAAGGTCTGGTTCTATCTACCTTCTTCCCTATCTAGAATATCCCAATTTGAGATCTACAAATTGAAAGACCTCGATCCAGGCCTGATCTAGTTGGGTACCAGATCTTGAATTTTTTAGAGGTGATCATAGAGGTATTCTTCATCTGGAACGAAAGGCTGACGAAGAAGACAGCAACCAGGCTGATTTCGTCAAGGGCCTTCGATCGAGTCCAGAAGTCTCCAGATTTGTTTGTTGCTGGTTCTGCTGCACCCAAGGTCCGTGGGAGGAGCCGGGATCATGCTCCAATAGTTGGTATCAGAGCCACATTGGTGAGGAAGCAGTTCCAAGCACGAGAAATTGAAGATCCCAAGTGCTGAAAATTTTCAGCAAGGTACCATCAAGGTATATTCTACACTTCTTGATTTTATATTGCTTGTTTGGCTTGGATCCAGTCATGGGCAGTAATATGAAGGTCGATTTTAAGAAGTTTGATGGCAAAAAAAATTTTTTCATATGAAAAATCTGAGTGGAGGATCTTCTGGTGCAAGCAGATCTAGATCAGGCTTTGGATGAGAAGCCTGAGGGAATGACAGATAGACAGTGGATATCGTTGGAGAAGAAAGCATGCTCGGTGATCAGAGGATGTTTGGCGGATGTGGCATTGTATTCAGTGCTGGAAGAAAAGACCCCGAAGGGCCTTTGGTTAAAGTTGCACACCATGTATATGGGGAAGAATATGTGCAACAAGCTAATGCTGAAGAAGTGGTTGTACAGTCTTCAGATGTAGGAGGAATCTGATGTGATTGGCTACATTCAGAGGTTCGACCAGTTATGCACGGAGTTGATGAATATCGGGGTGAAGCTGGATGAGGAGGACAAGTCCCTGTTGCTTTTATGTTCGCTGCCAGGATCATATGACTCTTTGGTGACTATACTGCTCTACGGCAAGGAGACTCTGGAATATGAGGACATGGTCTTGGTGTTGAGGTCTAATGAGCAAAGAAAAAAGTTGACCAGAGATCGGGCTCCCCAGGAGGATTTGGCAGTAGGGGAGAGGACAGGTAGAGGCAGAGGCAGAAGCAAGTCCAGGGGACGGTCCAAGTCTAGAAAGGGAAAGAAAGAGATGAAATGCTTCAAGTGCAACGAGTTCGGATACTTCAAGCGAGAATGTCCACTATGGAAGAGCAAGAAGGGAGAAAGAAGTGGCTCAGAATCAGCGAGTGCAGTTGCTGGGCAGCAGGTGGAGGATGATCTACTTGTGGTATCAGATGGTCACAGGCATTACACAGAGGAGTAGACACTAGACTCTGCGTGCTCACATCACTACACACCACACAGGTCTTGGTTTGCGACATACACCAAGACAGATGAGGGATCAGTGACTCTAGACGACAATCATCCTTGCAAGGTGGCTGGGATAGGGACAGTCAGGGTGGGGATGTTTGATGGGATTGTGAGGACATTGACAAATGTAAAGCACATCCCGAAGCTGGAAAAGAATCTGGTGTCACTAGGCTACTTGAAGCGCAGTGGATACAGCTTCAGCAGTAGGGCTAGAAGCGGAGTATTAAACATCTCCAATGGAGCTATGGTGGTGATGAGAGGCAGGAGGTTGGACAATAATCTCTATCGCATGGAGGGATCTGTGGTGACCGGAGAGTCTGATGTAGCAGTTGCAGCACAGGACCAGCAGGGGGTTTACAGGATGTGGCACTACCGCTTAGGCCATATGGGTGACAAGGGACTGAGGGAGTTGAGCAGGAGAGGACTCATCTCTGATCTGGAGGATGGTACTACAGGGAAGATCTGTGAGCCTTGCCAGATGAAAAAGCAGAGGAGAGTTCAGTTCAACATCAGTACAACCCACAGTGCAGCCCCTCTGGAGTTAGCACACACGGATGTGTGGGGACCAGCCCCAGTTTCAGCTAGGAATGGGGCCAGATACTTCATGATCCTGATTGATGATTTCTTAAGAAAACTCTGGATTTACTTCATGAGAGAGAAGTCTGAGGTCTTCATCAAGTTCAAAATTTGGAGAACTGAGGTGGAGAAGGAGCAGGGGAGAAGCGTGAAGTGTTTGAGGTCAGACAATGGCGGGGAGTATACCAGCAGAGAGTTCCAGGACTATTGTGAGGAGTGTGCGATTAGAAGATACTTCTCAGTTAAGGAAACTCCACAGCAGAATGGGGTGGCCGAGAGGATGAACAGAACACTTCTGGAAAAGGCACGATGCATGAGGCTGCAGGCAGGGCTTCCAAAGGCGTTCTGGGTTGACACAGTTGACGCAGTGGGTTACTTGGTCAATCGATCACCTCACACCAGGTTGGATGGCAGGCTTCCAGAGGAGGTGTGGTCTGGGAGGACAGTTGGGCTGGGCCATCTATGGGTATTTGGGTGCACGGCCTATGTGCACATTGGAGCTGGTGAGTGGAGCAAGCTAGACGCCAGATCACGCAAGATGGTGTTTCTAGGCTATCCGCGAGGAGTTAAGGGATACAGGTTGTGGGATCCCTTGAAAAAGAAGGTCATCATTAGTCAGGATGTGACTTTTGATGAGGAGTCAGTTCTACGGAGGCGAGCAGGCATGGAGGAGCAGCAGGAGCAGGAGGAGGTCCAGTAGGGTGCTGTTGGACAGCTTACCTCTTTGATTTTGCCTCTTACAGGTACTACGGGAGGACATGATATTCAGGTGGAGAACCTACCTAAGTTGTCTCCACAGGTGGAGAGGACTCGGACGGATGATCGAGGCAGAGAGGTCCAGTAGGAGCGAGCTGGATCGAGGACTGATATCGGTATTGCCCTACACAAGCCCAAGAGGACCATCAGGCAACCGAACTGATATGGCTTCAAGGAGACGCTGTCATATGCCCTGGTGACAGCGAATGGAGATCCATATACGTATCAGGAGGCTATTGAGAGCCAAGACAGAGAGCGGTGGGTCCAGGCGATGTCCGAGGAGATGCAATCTCTCCACCAGAACCAGACGTGGTGATTGGTGCAGTTGCCACAGGGGAAGAGGCCCATTGGCTGCAAATGGGTCTACAGTCGCAAGGAAGGGCCTTCAGAGCAGGGAGGTATCAGATTCAAGGCGAGATTAGTGGCCAAGGGATACTCTCAGAAAGAAGGCATCGACTTCAGCGAGGTCTTCTCTCCCGTCGTCAGACATACTTCCATCAGAGTGTTGCTGAGCATTGTTGCAGCTCAGGATTTAGAGCTGGAGCAGATGGATGTCAAGACAGTGTTCTTTCATGGGCATTTGGAGGAGAGGATTTACATGGAGCAGCCATCTGATTTTAGGGATCCAAGATCAGAGGGAAAGGTTTGTTTGTTGCAGAAGTCGCTGTACGAGCTGAAGCAATCGCCGAGGCAATGGTACAAGCGGTTCGACTCCTATGTGTGCAGTATTAGACTTTCTAGGTGCGAGTTTGATCCCTGTGTTTATGTTCAGTCTCTTGAGGATGGTTCTAGGGTATTCCTACTCTTGTATGTGGATGACATGCTTATAGCATGTAAGAGTTGGAAGGTTGTGCAGGACCTGAAAGCATCCTTATCTCGAGAGTTTGAGATGAAGGATTTGGGCCCTGCAAGGAAGATCCTAGGCATGGAGATTTTCAGAGACCGAGCCCGGAGGGTGCTGCATCTATCTCAGGGGGGCTACATACAGAAGGTCTTAGAGAGGTTCGGGATGAAGGGAGCAAAGCCGGCGGAGCTGCCACTTGTCGGTCACTTCAGACTCTCAAAGACCATGGTGCCACAGACTGAGGTGGAGGCTCAGGAGATGGAGATGGTTCCTTATGCTTTAGGAGTTGGGAGCTTGATGTATGCGATGGTCTGTTGTAGGCCAGACATCGCTCATGTAGTGAGTCAGGTTAGCAGGTTCATGGCGCAGCCTGGCAGGGAGCACTGGAGAGCTCTGAAGTGGATATTCAGATACCTGACAGGTTCAGTTGGAGTTGGCATCTGCTACGAACAGCGAAGAGGTGCAGTGGGATACTCTGACATGTCCAGGGAGGCTCAGGAGCTGATTGGCGGTTATGTAGATGCAGACTTCGATGGAGATGTGGATATCCGGAGGTCTACGATAGACTTCATCTTTAATCTGTATGGAAGTCCTATTTCTTGGAGATCGAGTCTGCAGCCTATCACGGCCCTATCCACTATAGAGGTGAAATACATCGGGCTGACAGAAGCAGCTAAGGAGGCAATTTGACTGAAGGGTTTCTTGATGGAGATGGGCCTTACTCAGGAGGCCATTAGAGTGCACTGTGACAGCCAGACTGCACTTCTATTAGCACAGAACTCAGTCTATCATGCAAGGACAAATCACATCGACATTCAGTATCATCAGATCAGAGAGCTTGTGGAGGATGGTGAGGTGGAGCTGGTAAAGGTACACACCAAAGAGAACCCAGCTGATGCACTTACGAAGGTACTTCCACGGGACAGCTTTCAGAGATGTGTTGAGCTGATTCGGCTGATGGACAGAGTGGAGCTGGTTGAGGCCTTGGGACACCAAGGTGGAGATTGTTGTAATCCAGGTGGTGTGCCCAAGGCCCAGGGGACCAAGGCTAAGGCCAAGGTCCATCATTCATGAGGGCTTCATGGAGGCTCTAGGGCTAGTTGGGCCCTAGGTTGAAAGGCTGTGGGCCTTTCGGGTTCTTGAGGTCTAGGTTATGTGGGCCTCAAGAGATCAACTCTTTATGGGCCAGGTCTGGGCCCAGGATAGGTGAGATTAGGTCGAGTCATGGGTGTACATGGGCTTGGGTTAACCTAATCTCCCATAGAGTTGGTCAAGGGAGTTTTGGGTTTGGGTCACTTGACCTTGTGTTTATATATACATGCACTGTATAGGTTTGATTAAGCCAAGAAATACGAAAACCCTTTCTCCCAAGTCTCTCTCTTCTCCCTCTCTCTTCAGCTATTCTCCACGCTCCAGGAGTAAGAAACCCTAGGGTTTCTTGCCGCCAGATCCATAGAAGGCAGGAAAAGCAGGGGAGGCGCTAGGGTTTTGAGCCCCTCCCCCTTTGTGCCGCCAACCATATTGCCTCTCCCTCTCTTGCAGCCACCCAAACATCAGGTCTAGGACTTGAAATCTCTTGCTACGAGGTTGGTACAAGTTTCTCTCAGATCTGGAGTTGATCTGAGGTCGTTTGAGGTGCGGGTGAGATCTCCATCAACAGATCTACAGGAAAGGCTGCAGCAGGACAGATCTGCAAGGTCTAGTTCTATCTACCTTCTTCCCTATCTAGAATATCCCGATTCGAGATCTACGAATTGAAAGACCTCAGCCTAGGCCTGATCTGGTTGGGTACCAGATCTTGGATTTTTTAGAGGTGATCTTAGAGGTGTTCTTCATCTGGAACGAAAGACTGACGAAGAAGACAGCAACCAGGCTGATTTCGTCAAGGGCCTTCGATCGAGTCCAGAAGTCTCCAGATTTGTTCGTTGCTGGTTCTGCTGCACCCAATGTCCGTAGGAGGAGTCGGGATCGTGCTCCAACATGACGGTCTCAGATTGGAGGGATATTTATACCCATATCCCATCGGAGCAAATCTTGACAGCAGAAATAGCTCAGGAGTCGGTCACGTTCAGTACAGATGTATCCTTACATCTCACCTGTATGCCATACCAGTGTCTCTACACTCTTTGGTTAAGAGGATAATCAACCTATATGGCACACAACGACCTATGCTTGATAAACGTTATTGTCTTTGGTAACAACGTATCATTTGATCGCGAACAGGTTTAAGGACTAAACGACAAATCCTCCTTTGTCGAGTCTAAATAATCCTAAGGACTTCACCACAACACAGGAGTTCATTAGAAGATGAAACAATTTATGATAAAAAATATCAAAATAATTTTTATTAATTTATAATTCATATACTAATATAAGAATGAGCACAACCGTCAACAGACTGACGATTGACTTTGGGACACTATTCCCAACAATCTCCCACTTGGCCTAAAGCCAATCGGTGCAGTATCTAATACCCATCTTCAATTTAAAGTCGTCGAACTCCTTCACCGCAATGGCTTTAGTGAATGGGTCAGTCAGGTTTTTCTTTCCGTCGATCTTTTGAAGGTCGACATCACCTCGATCCATGATTTTCTGAATGAGATGGTAGCGGCACAGAATATGCTTCATCCGTTGGTGTGCCTTTGGTTCTTTCGCCTGAGCAATGGCTCCAGAGCTGTCACAGTAGAGCAGAACTGGACCAATAGGGGAAGGTGCTACTCTGAGCTCGGTGATGAATTTCCTCAACCACACCACTTCTTTGGCAGCATCTGATGCAGCGATATACTCTGCCTCGCAAACTGAATCAGCCACTGTGTGCTGCTTGGAACTCTTCCAGCAGACAGCCCCACCATTAAGCGTAAAAATAAATCCTGACATACTCTTGCTGTCATCGTGATCAGACTGAAAACTAGAGTCTGTAAACCCTATAAGTCTCAAATCCGATTCACCACAAACAAGCCACTGGTCCTTAGTATTTCTCAAATACTTCAGGATGGTTTTAACAACCTTCCAGTGATTCTCTTCTGGATCAGATTGGTATCTACTCACTACCCCTAGTGAGTATGCCACATCTGATCGTGTACATGTCATGGCATACATGATAGATCCCACTGTTGAAGCATATAGAATTCTACTTACACGCTCTCTCTCTTGAGGTGTTGTCGGACAATTTCTCTTCAAGAGAGAAATTCCATGGCCTATCGGTAGATAGCCTTTCTTGAAATTCTTCATGCTGAACCTCTTCAGCATAGTATCAATGTACGTGGACTGGGATAAGCCAAGCAACCTTTTAGATCTATCCCTATAGATCTTCATCCTTAGGATGTAGGAAGCTTCTCCCAGATCTTTCATGGAGAATTGTGACGACAACCAAATCTTTATTCCTTGTAATGTAGGGACATCATTTCCGATTAAGAGAATATCATCCACATACAATACAAGAAATACTACTACTGGACCATTAGCCTACTTATAAATGCAGGACTCTTCTCCATTCTTAACGAAGCTATACGTCTTGATCGTCCTATCAAAATGTATGTTCCAACTCCGGGATGCCTGCTTAAGTCCATAAATGGACCTCTGTAGCCTGCACACCTTAGACTCATCTATGGATGTGAACCCTTCAGGTTGTATCATATACACCTCTTCATCCAGCTCTCCGTTTAAGAAAGCTATCTTCACATCCATCTGTCAGATTTCATAGTCCAGATGGGCAGCTATTGCAAGCATAATCCGAATGGATTTGAGCATTGCCACAGGAGAAAATATTTCGTCATAGTCTATACTATAATGTTGACGATATCCCTTGGCAACCAGACGGGCTTTATAGGTCTCCACCTTTCCGTCTGCGCCCCTCTTCCTCTTGAAGATCCACTTACACTCTATGGGTTTTACTCCTTCAGGTGGGTCTACCAATGTCCATACATCGTTGACCTTCATGGACTCCATTTCGGATTTCATGGCCTCTAGCCATTTCTTAGAGTCAGGTCTCTGCATTGCATCCATGTAGGTGATCGGATCCTCATCGTTTTCATCAAGTTCGACAGGATCGCCGTCCCGGACCAAGAAACCATAGTATCTGTCCGATTGATGTGGTACTCTACCAGACTGCCTTAAGGGTGCAGGAACAATGAGCTCTGGATCTGATCTAACCAAATTCGGTTCAGGTTCAGCTACTTGTGTCGATTTTTTCACCTGCCAAACTTCCTCAAGTTCGACCTTAGAGGCAACAGTCCCTTCACCAAAGAACTCCTTTTCCAAAAAGATTGCCTTAAGGCTGACAAACACCTTTTGCTCATCAGCTAGGTAGAAATAATATCCTTTGATCTCTTTTGGGTACCTTATGAAATTACACTTGTCAGACCTAGGTCCAAGCTTGTTCGTAATTAAATGTTTAACATAAGCCGGACACCCCAAAATCCTAAAGTGCGAGAGTACTGGCTTACGTCCTATCCATATCTCATATGGCATTTTGGTTACAGACTTACTCGAAACCCTATTTAGAAGGTAATAAGACGATTCGAGTGCATATCTCCAGAAGGAGATCGACAGACCAGCAAATCCCATCATGGATCGAACCATGTCCAACAAGATCCGATTCCTCCTTTTAGACACACCATTATGCTGTGGTGTTCCAGGAGGAGTCCACTGAGAGAGAATCCCAGTCTCCCCAAGATATGTCAGAAAATCATTGGAAAGGTATTCACTTTCTCGATCAGATCGAAGAGTTTTAATACACTTCCCAGTTTGTTTTTCTACCTCATTTCGGAATAGTTTGAATATTTCAAATGACTCCGACTTATGCTTCATTAAGTAGACATACCCATACCTCGATAGGTCGTCTGTGAAGGTTATGAAGTAGAAATATCCACCTCTTGTACTTGAGCTTATGGGTCCACATACATCAGAATGTACCAGACCCAAGAGTTCACTGGCTCTCTCACTTTTTCCAGTAAAAGATGACTTGGTCATTTTTTCAAGAAGATAGGACTCACAGGTTGGAAGTGATTCACAATCACCAACTTCAAAAATTCCTTCTTGAGCCAACCTGTTTATTCTGTTCTTATTGATATGACCTAGCCTACAGTGCCAAAGGTAGACTTCTGACACATTATCTATTCTAGGGCATTTACTGGAGGTTTGAACCATATTAACAGGCTGTGATAGTAAGTAAATTTTATTATTTATTTATCCAACAAATATTGTAACACCATTCAAAATGATATTGCAAACATTTTCTTTTATTAAAAATTCATAACCGTACATGGCCAAAAGGCCTACAGAAATAATATTTAATAAAAAGTTTGGACAATAGTGACATTCACTCAGAATTATATTACGAGAATTGATTACAAGGTTCATGATTCCTAAAGCTAGAACTGAAACTTTGCTTCCATCTCCAACGTTCAGGAACCTCTCGCCGTCATCAAATCTCCTACTGACCTGCAAACCCTGCATCGAATTGCAAATATGATAAGGGCTTCCGGTATCCAATACCCAGGCAGTAGTATCACAAATGAAAAAGTTGCAAGGTGTTATCATATAATTACCTTGCTTCTTCTTCGGCCTGTTCGGATCCAGGGAGGCAATGTATAGAGGACAGTTCCTCTTCCAGTGCCCTTGCTTCTTGCAAAAGAAGCACTCCGCCTAGCTCTGGTCGGGCTTGCGCTTCTTGGTCTGACCCTGTGCTGACGTCTCAGCATGTGGCTGCACCTTCTTATTCTTCTTCTTCTTGTTCTTCTTCCCTTTTTTAAAGGATCGTCGATCAGAAGAAGACCCTCCACAACATTCACCGACTCCTTATGGAGCTGGTGGTCCTTCTCAAAGTTCTGCAGTAACCCCAACAAGCCGTGGTAATTCACTGCAGGCTTTGTCATTCAAAAATGAGTAAGGAAGGGGAGGAAGGACTTGGGCAAAGAATTAAAAATCGCATCCTTAGCGAGCTGCTCGTGCAAGGGAAAGCCCAGTTTACTTAAACGCTCAATCATTTTGATCATGTACAGTACATGATCGGTGACTGAGGCCCCATCCCTCATCCGAGCATTGAAAATGACACAACTAGTTTTATGCCTTTCAACATCGTCAGACGTGCCAAAGGAGTCGTTCAACATTTGAAGCATCTCCTGTGGCTGGGCATTCTCAAACCTGCGGCTAAACTCATCATTCATTGCCGCCAGCATTATGCATTGAATGATAGTACGGTCGTTGAGCCACTTCTGGTAAGTGTCTCAGACCGTGCCTCTAGCATTCGGGGCTGGCTCCTCAGGTGCCGGATCCGTTACTACATAAAGGATCCCCTCATGCTCAAGGATGATTTTTAATTTTTGATACCAGCTATCGAAATTAGGTCCCATGAGCTTGTCATTATCTAATAATGACCGAAGCGACAGGGTAGTGGCCATAGCTACATAAAAAAAAATCAGACCTCTATTAGTATATAAATTATTAATACTAAAGACTTGGACTTTAGTCTAAAATTTTTTTCAGTATTTTTACAAACTGGTAGCCTCAACCTCCAATTCGAGGAATTACTTTAATTCCTTAGTGGGTATTAGAATCCATACAGACCACACACGAGCCCAACTTTGGTTGGTCAACCCATGTGCAACTATGGGTATGTTCATAACCAGTTGTTTCTCTAAACAACTTCTAGTAATAAATTTTGCCCCAGAACCTAATCAGTAGGCTTTGGCCTCCACTGAAAAGATCTGGTTAGGTCCAACCATTAACATGACTTGATTTGGTGAATCGGATCAATAAATGATCAAGCCCGACTTTGGCCGGTCAACCTGACCACTATCAGAAAGACTCAACCAAATTATCATACTATGAATAATAATTCCATTAGTCAATAAGCACCAGGCCTTTGGGCCTCCAGTGATTATTAAACTAATGGACTCATTATCACTCACTTAATGGGAGGCTATGACTTAATTATCACTATAACTTAATCATTTTAGGGACCTAATAATTTTTGAGGATTTTATTAAGTGAAGGAAGAGAAGAAATTAACCAGTCAATTTCAATCCTCCCACTGACTTCACCAAGTCAGATTAAAAAGGATTTAATTAAAGCCGGCATTAGGAGCACCTAAATCAGTCACACTGATTTACCTAATGACATCGGTGAGCCCTAATCACCAAGTGATCTAATCAAAATCTAACTCACCAGGTTGGCCAGGTAAGTGAGATCAGTGATGGGGATATGCCATTAACTCGTCAGAGATCGAATCAATACGAGTAGCTCCCACTTAAGAACCACTGGTCAAACTGTCGAACTTACCTTAGACACCAACCGGTTCATTAGTTTTAATTTGATCAACTTAGTAAATAGGGTTCCACCGCGTAGCTATGAATTAAGTCCATCTTGATCTAGTTAAAGACATGGACCCATTCAACTACAACTATTGGAGTTGAGTCTAGAGTATCTTTGACCTAATCTAATTCAACTTTTGATTAGATTTGACCAATTACTCTAATTTAGTCCATTTCTTTAAGCTAATCTTAGGTCTAACCCAATTATGGACCTAATCCATCTAACCCATTGATCCACAAGTTTATGCAATTGTCTTAGGTCTTAATTCATAATTCTAGACCAACTTGACAACACTTAATTTTTTTAATTAAGTATTTGGGCTGATGGGTCAGGGTTTGGCATTTCAAAAATAATTTTTAAATTTAAAAGGTTTTATTTTCTGTTCACCAAATATGTTGACTCATTTCACAAATAGATCAGTACATTTCATAAATAACAATCCTATTGCTAATTACATAACAGAAAATAACTCAATCAAAATAAATCATGAATATTTCTTTAGATCTAATCTAACACATTTATGATAAATTTTATAATTGAACCTTTACAATTAAGTCCTTTCGCTGCTTCATCTGCATGGGATATAATTGCAGCGACACCCCTACTGCCATAGGAGAACCCCATCGAATGGGAGGAGAGGATCTTTAAATCCTACTTTTCTCCTATGACCGGACGACCATGGCAACCAATCCAATTAGATTACTTGCTACTTGGATCAAGTATATCTAAATATATCAATTTCAAAATTTAAATTTCAAATTTTGAATTTCAAATTTCAAATTTCAAATTTCAAATTTTTGAATTTTAAATTTTGAATTTTGAATTTTAAATTTTAAATTTAAAATTTTAATCAAATTTCAAATTTTAAATTTAAACTTTTAGATTATAACTTAATCTACGCATGCAAATATATAAATCATATTTTAGAACCTGCTCTGATACCATTTGAAGTGAAATTTGAGTACAGGGATAAAATGATAATTTTAAAACTTTTTCAAAATTACTATTTTACAGTGAAAATTATTAATTAATCTAATTAATTAATATGTGTTTATCCTACACTAAGATCTAAATATGATATATAGCATGCATACATTTAAATTTGAAATTCAAATTTCTACAGTAAATAATTTACTGTTATGTGTTCAGAACACATTACCTTTGTATGGGTAGTTGATCGCCGCAATCTGATCACCGTCAGAAGAGTCTGATCATCATAATGTAGCCACACAGTATGTCTGATCTCTGCGGATCGTCCACACGATGCTCCCGATCTGATCAGCTCCTCACGAATGCTAGTTTGTGACTGCACCTTTTTGATGGTCGATGTTGATCGAACTCCTTCGATCGATGTCTGCTAACTTTTTGGATGCTCCAAATCGTCAGCAAAGATGGTAGAGAGGTTGATGATGCTCTCCCTGAAGTTTGGTGGGCTCACGACACTCGTAGCTCACGTTCTCACTTCCCGAACCCTAAGCCAAAACCCTAGGATACACAAAAAAAGAGTGCGCCCACTTCTCTCTCTTTTTCTCTTCTTTTCTTTTCTTTTCTCACGCCAGAAACCTCTCTCACGCCACCCTTTTTTCTCTGATCATCTGTGTGCATGCCCTCTCTTATCTCCTTTTTAAAACGATGCAAGACCGCGTCTTTGCAGCATTTTTACTGCGTGAGAGGATAAAGATAAGTGGTTGCTCATTTGAATTAAAATCGAATTTGAATTCAAATGCCAACCAACTCATTCCTATCCACTCTATGCGTGAGAAGAGAGGAGGCGTGACTTCTCTTATGCATAGAGAAATTTTATGAGAAACTCTTTCTCGTGTATGATAAGTGGCACACAAGATGGATAAGGCAAGAAGGCGCAAGGGATAAGTTATCCATTTAAATTCAAACACTCTTTGAATTTGAATGGCTAACAAATCAAGTTTATCCAAAATTTGGCACACAAGTGTGGGCATGAGATGCTTTCTGCATGGGAGAAAATTCACGAGAAGTTGCTTCTCGTGAATTCAAATGGGCGCTGAAGAAGTGAGGTGGCGCAGGGAGAAAAGTCAAGGTGGTTTGAACCTAATTGAGCCAACATAATCAAAATAGGTTAAGCACAATTAGACTAAATTAAACCCAACTTAATTAGGCTTAATTAGGCTCAATAAAATTCTAATCAAATCAGGAATTGACTAAGCCCAACTCCTGATCAAATCAGGGACCAAACCACTTCGACGATTAGATCAACACTTAACCTAATCGGGTCAAACCCAACTGAATCTAATTCATTTGAACTTGATCCAAAAATAATTACTCAATCAAATTGAGTTAATTAGCGATCAAATCACTAATTAAACCTCTCATAAATATTGAGTCTAAATCCGATGGGCAATCGGGCATCAAAGTCCATCGATATGAAATCTTGATCGAAGAGTCCCAAACCAGTGGGACTCTTGACCCCGATATCCAAAATGTGTGGGACTCGTGATCAGAGAATCCTGATTCTCGATCACAGAGTCTCAGACACGTAGGACTTATAGTCTACGAGTATTAGGACTCTTCATCAGCCATCAGATCAGATAGGAACCTCTAATGTGTGTGACCCCGCAGGTTCGAACCTAAGCCGGTAGCATAGGAACCAATTTCTGTACTAATCGAAGTGACCATCTAGCAATGGTATCCGACATCCGGATAGGTCGAATAGTCACAATCACAACATTCAGAACCTACGTGAATATGGTTACTGTATAATTCATCCCTTTTGACCCCTGTGTTTAGGATGACTCAGGGTTAAACTGTCAACCCTGATCAGATCATCCGAATCGTGCTCAATTCAAACAGTCCTGTGACTCCTCACTAGGACTATCCTGGTCAAGATTTTACTAAATTGAAATACGACTGCACACAACTCCTGAACTGGAGTGGTCAATCCCATCTTGACACACGCACCGACAAGTCAAGTACTTGACTACACCCAGCATCCTTCCGTCACTGAATTAGAAATTCAGGTAGTCCAGTGCCTAAGTGCAGTGAGTTGCTTGTAAGTCACCGTGACGGTCTCAGGTCGGAGAGATATTTATACCCATATCCCATCGGAGCAAATCTTGACAGCAGAAATAGCTCTGGAGTCGGTCACATTCAGTGCAGATGTACCCTTACATCTTTCCTGTATGCCATACCAGTGTCTCCACATTCCTTGGTTAAGAGGACAACCAACTTATATGGCACACAACGATCTATGCTTGATAAACGTTATTGTCCTTGATAACAACGTATCATTTGGTCGCGAACAGGTTTAAGGACTAAACGACAAATCTTCCTTTGTCGAGTCTAAATAGTCCTAAGGACTTCACCACAACACAGGAGTTCATTAGAAGATGAAACAATTGTGATAAAAAATATCAAAATAACTTTTATTAATTTATAATTCATATACTAATACAAACATGAGCACAACCGTCAACAGGCTGACGATTGGCTTTGGGACACTATTCCCAACAGCGATCTCTTCTTACTAAGAGTGATTGATTCCATGTTGATCGATACAATCTTTGTACGTACTCCACCATATCCAGAACATCTCATACATGTCTTAATACCATGTCTGGGTATGAACCACAATATGAGTTCATGTGCATAAGTTTTCATGGTAATCTAAGATCTAAGAATCACTTGCATAATTTTTACTTAGAGAACCATCTTTTGACATGCAAGTAAAGCTTCCATAAGATATTCTCTATCAGTGAGTCAATTCAGTGAACGCATTCTCTAATGAGCATCTACATTTTTGTATTAGTGTTTTCACATAAGTGGTTGAGCATATATAGGATGTACCAATCTTTTTGGAATATTGATCTCCGACTCAATGCTCCCTCGATCAAGAATATTTAATATTAGGATTTTAAAATTTTAGATCTCACAGACATGATCCATTCATGTTTCCTAAAATCATTGTCCTAATCTTTGAGGTTTATTATAATCTTAAATATAGTCAGATACAGCTAAAATGATAAATCAAATGTCTCATTTCATTATCAAATAAAAAATATCATTATATGAGTTGGAAGTTTATAAAAAAAATTTCCATCGTATCATATATGTGATTGACTTGTAGGGCACTCTTCTTTTAATGGGCACCAGTTTAATCAATCAAAGATTAAATTCTGTTACTCCTTCTTCGTAAAATTATTGGTCTATAAAAATATTTTGTATTAGCATCTCCTTCTTTCAACCATAAAGTTCTCGATTTCTGATGCCATAATAGCTTTTGTCTATATAAATTTATATTATAATCTTGAATCAAAGATAGAAGTTGAAAATATGAGCGTGGAGGTAAAATTATACCTTGCTTGGACCTTTGTTACCGTATTGTGGCTTCATCCACTTTTGCAGTTATGGATGTTTTTACTTATTTTCTACGGCACCTAATTTCGTAACATTCGCAGGATGCCGCATGTTTTCTTTCACAATGGCTGAATTCTCGGCTGTGTGTACCTCCATGTATACGTTTTGTTCAGCTTTAAATGTTTAGCCTCTGGCTCCTCTGACATGTGCAGAGGTGCAGCGAACAGCAACTGTACATTTCCGAAGTCCTCTCAAATTGGAGGATGGCGTTACAAGGTCTAATCGTTACTTAAAACCGGGGGGAGCAGGTACCCACAGTTCCACATGGGCTCTCATGTGGTTTGCACGTGAAGCGCGGACTCAAATAGACAATTATCTAAAGAAAACGCCAGCTACCATTTTTATAGGTAACCGAAGACCGGAGACCGACCAACCTCACCTGCCTTGGAAACAGCTCCGTCCGTCAACTGTCTCCCTCCGCCTCGCCGCTCTTGTAGAGGAGAAGGGCGCGAAGGAGAGAAGCCGCTACGGACCGAACAAGCGGCGATCGATCCATGGGCATCCCTTCTCCGAACCAGAAAAAGAGATGGCCGAGCTTGCTTCCCCTCTTCGTTGCCCTCGTCGTCGTGCTCGAGATCGCCTTTTTGGGTCGCCTTGACATGGCCAAGAACGCCGCCATGGTCCACCAGTGGACCACCTCCTTCTATTTCCCTTCCACCCCCACCACCATCGCCTCCACTGCCACCAACACCTCCACCTCCTCCTCTTCTCCCACCGAATTTCTCGATGATGACTACCGCCGCTGCCAGGATTGGTTGGAGAAGGAGGACGCCGTACCGTACGCTCGGGATTTCCGGAAAGACCCGATCATCGTCTCCGGCATCGAACAGGTTAGCTTTGCTTGTCAAACCTTCCAAATGTTCTCTGTCATATATTTCAGTTAGTTGATCTTTATTTTTGAGCTTCTTTGCAGCTGGTCATTCTTTAATGTTTATTGTTATTGTTGATTGGGGTGTGATTGGTGTCATTTGAATGGGGCGAATGAGGTTTTCTTGACACTTGCGTGTAGTTGGTAAGAATGTTGGACTGAGAGGGGAAACTTCTGTGAGCCGTTAGTGACTTCTGATAAATTTGCAGGGTACTGGGAGGCCAAACAAAAGATTGGGTCGGAAAATAGAAGAGTACTGTGGTGGAAATGAAAGATAACCTTTTGCAAGTTGATCTGGGTTCATGTCGTGTACATATATAAGAGTGAATTGCTTTTAAGAGAAGAAGTAGCAGGGAAGAAGAAGAGACTACATATATAAGAGTGAGAAAGAGTAGAAAAAGGAACTTTATTAAACTTTTCTTCTAAGAGACATAACACAATCTCTCTACAAACTCACTTGCTACTCCCAGCTAGTAACTGGCACGCTCCCTGTCTCTCTCTTAACCAAAGGATTCCATGTTCTAACTCCAAGTTTGAAGGGCACTCTCCAAAAGCGCTATGTGACCATGGTATATAGCTGTGCATCAACTCGTAATCCTTTTTCCATGTATCAACTTATAATCCTTTGTCCTCATGTATTTAAACTCCTAACCACTATCTCACAGCTGCTACATAGGCTGCCTGATTATTCAGTAATTCCTTCATATTTCAAAAAGAAATTCCTGGTGTAATTTGAAATTTCACAAGCCAAACTCTATTCCAATCCTATTTGCATTTAGTATTCATTCAGAGTAGATGCTATAGGAATAATTGGCTCCTACAAGGAATAGGAAATAAAACATTTTACATGAACTAGTTCCAGAGCCGGCCCTGGGGCGGGTTGAACTGGGCAACCGCCCCAGACCCCCAAATTTTTTTTTTCTGGATAAACCAAACGTCGTTCTCCTGAGTGACCGAGTCTCGACTCCCCAACGGCTCCCAGCAACAACTTTTCAGCTCTCATCACCTCGATTTCTTCTTTGATTTCTCATCGCCTCTCATCACCTCGCAACGCCTCCCTTGATTTCTTCCTGTTCTACTGTTCACCGATGGTTCTTCTTTGCTTTGGGCATCAAAAATCAGATCAAAATCTGTCAAAAAGTCAAGTAAATCTCTTCAATCCTCCTCCTTCAATCTGCTATGGATTTTAAGCTTGATTTTTGCTGATTTATTGTCAGAAAAAATTTTGAAATCTTAGTTGAATAAGTTCTCCTATTTTTTCATTTTTTTTTATCTTTCTGGCACCGTGGGGCTGCCGCCGGTCACCGAAGCCTGTGGTTGTCGTCGTCATCCGGTCGTCGGGGACCGTCGGTGTTGGCTAGGGAGGAGGATCTCCCTTGCGGCCTTGCCTAGGAACGATGGGATGAGTCCTCTGTTCTGTTAAAAAAAAAAGAGAAGATCCTCTGTTTTACCGTGGAAGAAGAAGGAAAAAAAAAGAGAAAAGAAAAGATGGTCCACAGTCCACACAATAAACAAAAGGAGAAAAGATGGTCCACACTGTTCCGTTAGAAAAAAGAGAGGACGAGTCCTCTGTTTTATCGTGGAAAAAGAAGAAAGAAAAAAAAATATGATCCACAGTCCACACAATAAAAAAAAAGATAGTCCACACAATATAATTACATGGATTTGTTGATTATGATCTGATTGGTTTAGGCATATGAAATTTGGCCCGTCTATGTGAGAGTCTCAATCAATGGGTCAGCATCCTGGCATATGATGGAATACATTTAATTTTGTACACCTAGGATTTATTTTTTTAAATAAATGTAATTATGGTCTTTATATCTATCTTATTTTTTTGGATAGCTTGTGGTTTCACTTCACTTTCCTATTTCTTTTTTACTATATCTTATTCTTAAAGTAATTAATTAATTATCATGTTTTAGTTTTTAGGTTTAAATTCTTATTACAATTACAGTAGCTTTTGCTCAAATTTTGTTCCATCAAAAAAGCCTTCAAGCAAGTTCTATTGTTCTATCAAAAGGCTTTAAATCAGGTTCTATTGTTTTAAACTTCAAATTTATTGATTACTAATTTTAGTTAATATTTATTATTTTATCTATAAAAATGATACCTAGAAAATATCCTTCGGATCATGAAAAACTTAAGAAAAAAAAAAAGAACAATTGACTCAATCATTAAAAGGAGGTCTTGATAAATTTATTATAAGTAAAAAAAACGATGTAGCTGAGAATTCAAATAATATTGCTAGTGAATTTGTCAAAGAAAATACAAATATTATTTGTGAATTAGATAATGATAATAATATTATTAATAATGATAATAATACTAATGATAATACTAATAATATGGATGATCTCATTAATGGTGATAAAAATTTAATGAATGAAAAATCAAGTGAATCAAATACTTTTGACATTTATGATCTTAGGATATGGGATAGTCTTGATACAAATTCTAGAGATTTATTAATTGAAAACGGTCCTAAAAGAGATATTAATATAAAGTTTCCTCTTGATCAATATAATAGGCATTTTTTTTAACACATTACGATCGAACCTTATCAAATGGAGAGCAACATGATCGAAACTGGTTAGTGTATTCAAAAGAGTTAGACAAATTATTTTGTTTTTGTTGTAAGCTATTTAAATCAAATGATAATAATAGTAGAAGTCAATTAGCAAGTGATAGCTTTAGAGATTGGAAATACCTTAGTGAAAGACTTCAAGCTCATGAAACTAGTAATGATCACATTCATAATATGACCACTTGGATTGATTTGCAGAATAGATTTAAAAAAAATCAAACAATTGATAAACATATTCAAGAGCAAATTAATAAAGAGAAGGAACATTGAAAAAAATACTATTAAGAATAGTAACTGCTGTTAAATTTCTTGCTCAAAGTTCTCTAGCTTTTCATAGAACAAATGAAAGGATTTATCAAAATAGTAATGATAATTTTTTACGATTAATTGAAATGATCGCTGTTTTTGATCCAATTATGCAAGAACACCTTAGACATATTCAAAATAATGAAATTCAATATCATTACCTTAGTCATAAAATTCAAGATGATTTAGTAATTGCATAGCATCTAATATAAAAAATTTAATAATTAAAATAATTAAAAAAACTAAATATTATTTCATTATACTTGATTGTACTCCAGATGCAAGTCACCAAGAACAAATATTTTTGATCATACGATGTGTGAATATTTCAAAAAGGCCAATAACAATAGAAGAATACTTTTTAGAATTGTTAAAAGTGGATAATACATCAGGTTTAGGCCTTTTTAATGAATTACAATTTATTATAGAAACTCTTGATTTAAACATTGATGATATAAGAGGATAAGGATACGACAGTGGATCTAATATGAAAGAAAAACATCAGGGAGTACAAAAAAGATTATTAGAAATAAATCCTAGAGTATTTTATACATCATGTGCTTGTCATAGTCTTAACTTAACACTTTGTGATATGGCTTCATCTTGTAGTAAAGATAAAATTTTTTTTGGTGTGATACAACGTATATATAATGCATTTGATGGTTCTACAAAGAGATGAAAAATTTTACTTGATAATGTACTTAATTTAACATTAAAGTCATTGTCACAAGCACGTTGGGAAAGTCGCGTTAAGAGCGTCAAAGCAATAAGATTTCAAACTCTACAAATAAGAAAAGCTTTATATCAATTAGTTGAAATTTGTAAGGATCCAAAAACAAAGAGTGAAATTGGATCTTTAGCAACACACAAGCTTGAAAATTTTGAATTTTTATTAGGAATGATTATTGGGTATATACTATTTACTGTTAATTTAGTTAGCAAAAATTTATAATTTAAGGATATGCGTATAGATGTTGCCATTGATCAGTTAAAAAGACTAGTTTCGTTTTTTGAAAGATATAGAGAAACTGGCTTTACTTCTGCCATGATTTTAGATAAGAAAATTGCAAATGAGATGGGAATTGATCCTATATTTCGTATAAAACGTTAAGTAAAAAGAAAAAGATAATTTGATGAAAATGTTAAAGTAGATATTGAACAATCACCAGAAGAATCATTTATAGTTAATTATTTTTTATATTTAGTAGATCAAGCTATCTTTTCATTGAAACATAGGTTTGAACAATTTCAATTATATGAAAATAATTTTAGATTTTTGTTTGATTTCAAAACATTAATTTCATTCGGTGAAGAAAGTTTGAAAAAATCTTGTCTTAATCTTCAAAATATTTTAACAAATGATAATCATTATGGTCTTGATGGAATTGATTTATTTTCAGAATTAAAAGTTCTAAAAGCAATTATGTCAAAAGAAAAAAATACTGCTATGGATATACTTAATTATATTAATAAAATGAATTGTTATTCAAATGCATCAATTGCATATAGAATATTATTGACCATATATGTCACTGTTGCCTCTGTTGAAAGAAGTTTCTCAAAATTAAAATTATTAAAATCCTATTTATGATCAACGATGTTACAAGAAAGATTAAATGGTTTAGCTATGCTATCTATTGAGGAAGAATTATTGTCAAATATTGATTACAAAAAAATTATAAAAAATTTTGCATTACAAAATGCACGTAGATTAATTTTTCAAGGATAATTAATATTTAAAATATGTTAATTTTTAATAGAGAAGGCCCCATTTTTTCATTTGGCCCCGGATCTAAAAAATGTTAGGACCGGCCCTGACTGGTTCACACCTAGACCTCACATTAACAACCTTTGATTGATGTGCTCCTTAGCTAACATATTCCATAATTACTCAAACTAAGAAAAATAAAGAACACTAATTAGAATAGCCTCCCCCCACCTGAAAAAGAAAAGGGAAACAAACTTCCTTTCTCTGATAGGCAATCAAACCTAGTCATTCTATGATTTGGCAACTTTGCCACTGGCCTATCCCCTCAAAGCTCTGTCTTGATGTTTCACTATAACTAGTGGTTCCATGACAAGTCATGTCCTACAATTCATGCCCTCATGACTCCATAATACGTGATTTCCAAAATTTATAGTTGAAGTAGTTAAGCTTTCACAAAACCGAGAAACCCTAGTATGCAGACATGTTCTTCAATAAAATTGCCTTTTCTTCTGACATCGCTCTAAAATTTGTGCCTAAAACCACCATGATGTTTCCTGTCACACACTGAACTTGTTGTAGATTACTCTCTGCATCATATCTAGGCTTTGGGATCCTTGTTGAGTTATGTTTCTGACTTATTGTGGAAATGCGGGAGAGAGGAAGAGAGAGAATGAAATGTATGTTTACTAAACTTTTGAGTACTAAACATAAACCACTCTCCCCAAACTGACCGCTACTTACAATTAATACCTAAAGCTCAGGCTCTCTCTTGACCTAACGGACACTGTTCTCTAACTCCAAGAAATGAGGACTACTCTCCAAAGATGCTACACAACCATAATATGTAGCCATACGCCAACTGATAATCCTTTTCTTTCTCATATTCAAACTTTTAATTATTGCTTGACAACCACTACATAGGCAGCCCAAATATTCTCTATTTGTTGATCCATAAATCAAACTTTGACAAATTAAACCTCGCCCCTAACTCTGTTGTGCCCATCCAGCCACATACATGATAATAAAGTAATTGTCTTATGTATAGAGTTGGAGATAAAACCTTTCATGCTACTTCAAGTCTTCAACTCATGCTCTAGTTAACTAACAAACTCATTCTATAACTGCTTAAACTAAGACTTAAATAATGAATCCTAATTGTGTCCTCAAATAAAACCCTGCTAATCTTACTTAAAGTGGAAGATGAAACCAAATTCTAATATGATAGAAAACTCTGATACTGGTCCTTCTCCTAAGATGCCCATGCAAGGAGACAGGATAACTCCCAGCAAATAATGCTCACATCTTAGCCTTCATATTGGAATGATCCCAATAGTAGAATATTGATCCCAAAACACAAACACAAGAACCTTTTTGTTAGAAGAGGCAGTGTTCTTTAATTATTATATTGGTAACAATACCTAATACACAAGACTAAATTGAAACAGGGATTATGGTTGTTATACTAAAATTTCCTTGCTGGTTCCACTGCCACCTATCCATTCCCCCTCATTAACTGTAATAGATTGAAATTGGCATGCACAGTTAGCTAAAACTCAAGTGGTCCAATCTCATATCAAGATGTTGTATTCTTGAGTTTTATTCCTGTTTTTGAAAGAAACTTGGCATTTTAATATACATCATCAAATTTTAGCAATGCCCCTTTGCTGTGCTTATATGGTCTTCTTCCATTCTTATAATTTGATAGTATATATTATTGATGCCCTGTTTCAGGATTGGAGTTCATGTTCTGTGGGATGTAAGTTTGGGTTTGCAGCTGACCGGAAACCTGATGCTGCCTTCGGGTTACATCAAGATCCTGCAATAGCTAGTGTTCTCCGATCAATGGAATCATCACACTACTATTCAGAAAATAATATTAATGTGGCACGAGGGTGGGTAAGCACAATATGATTTGTTAAATAGTGTTTGTCTATAGTGTTTCTTTTGTTTAATGTGACAGAATCAAATGCAACTCAGAGGTCAGCTTTGTGGCATATATTGATCTGCAATATACATTAATTTTCACAAACAAAAATTATCCATATTTTTGAATCAAGATAGGCAATCACTTCAGTTAATTTTTTGAAGGCTCAGCATTTTCTGGTATAGTTGAAGAAACTAAGCAAGAATCAGGTAACACACAAACACACTTACACACACGCGGCCGGGAGAGAGATTCCAATGGGTAAAATTAATTGTTGGTGAAATTAGTGCCACCAAAAGTATATCACTCAGATTGATCGGGGTGCTTCTACATTGTTTAGTAGGTAGCTCCAAAATCTGCTATTAGCAAGCATTCATGTAGTAGTTGGTATAGTGCTGTATTTTATTATTATTATTATTATTATTTTTATTTTCAGAGAAAAGGTTTTAGGCATGAAGTCAAGTACCTGTTTGGTACAATCTGTCCAGGCCAGTATGTACACTAATGCTGGTCTGCATTAATATAGGTTACTGGTTGTGCTAACCATTATCTTATATCCACATAAGGGCATGCTGTGATGCATATTGTATTGGTCAGTGACTGTCAGGAGCCCATACCTTGGTACCGTACACCTTGGTTTTGAGTTTCAGCTTAAATTGATCCTGTCTGGCTGAAATGGATTGGTAATGACATGATCAATAACAATGGATCTTCATATTTGTGTGCCAGCCTAAAGCTGATCAATTTTTGTCTGTTTCAATGGTTTTGGGCCTTTTGGCTAATTTAGCTAAATCTGACCAAAATTGATTATGAATGATATATTTATTGATCATTTAGCTTTTTAGTGTCACTCTAAAATCATTTATCATTTCAAGTATGTTTGAACAATTGATGTGGAATCTTAGTCATTTTTCATCATTCTTTGAGTTAAAAAAAGGTTTTGATTGACATAGTGATATTCCTTGTCTATATGAATTGAATGTTGCATATGTTACTAGAGCTTCCCAAGGCTAATCATTCATCTTTTAGGAAATTACTAAACTGAAGTGAATCATGTATTGCACTTTGTCGACTTTTTGCTTCCCATCATGAAGATGAAGATGATAGAGAAGGTTGGCAGAGAACAAACATCTTTCAGGCTAGAGTGCTCTGTTACAGCTATTGCGATATGATTGACTTTAGGAGTTGAAACAATGTTATGTCTGGAGATCTGGTCTAAAATCTTGGTTTGACTATCGAGGCATGCCGGAACTTATGCAATGATCAGAGAACAATGCTTCATTACATTTTCTATCCAAGGCTTGGTTGATAGAACATAGAATATATCCAATTAGTGAAGGTGTATGTTAGATGTATGTCCTAGAAGACAATCTTGACTGACGCACATCTTTTTCTAGGGCATGTTTTTATATTTGACGGATAATTTTTATTATTATTCATGTTTATGTATCCATGAATTGTCTTAGAAATTAACAAAGATGATTTTATATATTTTTAAGATGTTGAAAATTTGAGACGTACATTATTAGTGGTTAATTTCTAAATGCTCCTAATCGTAGGATCGTCACGGAGGACACTGATCAATCTATTTAAGATCAGTGCACGGATCACCTCCTTCTTGGGCAGATGAATCTTGAGTCTGCAGTGTGGGGACATTGGGATGAGAGTGCAGGTGGTTGTTAGAAAATAACTTGCATTGAGCGTAACGAATACGAAAAATCATTTGGATGTCTACTCACTCGTCAGTGGTTTTCTTGATGCTGCAGTGGTGTGACTGATCTTTTAACCTGCAGTGTGTTGGCTATTCGCAGCGAGGCTATTTAGTTTGACTGCACGTTTTTTTGGTCCCTTGCCATTCGGATCCTTACTGTGTATGTTGGTTATTATAGGTTCAGATTCGCTGTTTGAGTAGGATGCATCTAGATGGAATCTATCGATTTTGGTAGAAAAGGAGTAGTCCTATGCGATTCGCGAGACTGAGTTCAGAAAATCTCTAATCAGAGTAAGTGTGAATACTGAAAAAGAGTTTTCACGAGATTTACAAATGAATTCGAGTTGAGCTAAACTAGCATATGACTGATGATGGGATTTGACGAGTTTTTTATGACCTTCGTCTAATTGAGACTCACGATAGAGGAATTGTATCCCACGGTAACTGCATCTAGAGATTTATTCTTCTATTCTGCTGGATTGCCACTACATGCTGTTAGACGTCACTGGTGGATCGTGAGAACTCACTAAGATCGTTTTCAGATCAAGGATCCTTGTTAGGTTGAGTTAGAATCATTCCAGTCCATCGAAAAGAGTTTTGATGATATTGTAATGGAGATAACGGTATGTCTCACTATCAGACAGAATAGAATCTAAGGGGTCACACACAAAAGAAGTATAATCTGATCAACGGCTTGGATCATATTCGAATTATTAATTGGATTGATGGTTTGAATCTGGAAACTGCTAATTTGTAAGTATTATAGATATAGCAACTGTTAATTATTAGTAGAGGGACTTAATTGCAAGTGTTGCAATTTAATTGGATCTGATTAAATTATAGATCAAGTCCTAATTAATTTAAATCAGATTTAATTTAATCGGATTTGAATTAATTTAAGGCTAATTGGGTTTAATAATCCAAGTTATACTTGGATTTCAATCCTGATTAGATTAGGTTTGACGGCCTTTCGAATTTGATTCAAACTGGTCTCGAATTGGATTCGAATTGAATCCAAATTGGACCGAATTGATCTTGACCACCTAAGCCCAAGGTTATTGGGCTTCTCTCTCTTGATTGGCCGACCAAAGGGAGAGAGGGCACAAGGGTTACCACCCTCTTTATTTTGGCGTGCGTGAGATAATAAGAGAAGGCGTCAACCTCCCCTTGGTTAGTTAGGACTCCTTGATTTGAATTTTATTCTTATCAGGTTACAGGGAGTTAGTTAGGGCATGGGACACTTATTTTTGTGCGACAAATTATAGAAGAGGTGCTTTGGCATGCGCTAGTTAGTTAAGGTAACTAATTCTTGGTGCCATCTTTTCTCTTCCACACTTTTCCCTCCTAACGCCCCTCCTTGTTCTCCACGCCCCTGGTTCTCCCTTTAGATCATATTTAAGAGAGGCTTTAGAGATGTAAAAGAAAATCAAGAAGGGTTCTTGATTTTTCTTGGTGGTTAGGTTCAATCCTCAGAAACCTACTACAGGGCTGCTTCAACTAATATAAGAAAAAGGGCTCTGATCCAAAGCCGAGGAGCAAGGCCTGCAAGGTGCTAGCACACTAGTGGCCTTGGTGCTTTGATGAGGCATCTCCGTGTGGATACCAGCAGAGGCTGAGCGCTTGTGCGGCTCCAACAGAAATCCTCAATATCCGTAGGATCCGAGAAAAGAAATCAGGTATGGAGATTAGATCTTCTATTCATTTTTGTTTCTTGTTTCAGATTTCAGATTTTGGTGATGTGTTCGTACGAAGATCCAGTGCATGGTTTTCAGATCTGATCTATTATGCATTTTTAAATTAAAAATATTTTAATTTAATTTATTTTTACTGTGCATAATCTGTTTTATGTTGAAAAATTTTAAAACTATACGTACGAAACTACTCCGCTTTCTAACAGTGCGTCACATCCATGTTGAACCTCCTGGCCCGTTGATTGTAAAGTGAAGGATGATGGCCATACCAACATACTCATTACAGCATGGTGGCTACATGATATATATGTAACCATCAGGGACCTATACCATAAGAAGCTGAAGCAGATTGCTGAGCTTTGTTTTACAATGAGTTGGGTCAAGAAGAGTTGGCTTGTCGGGTTCCTTCCTAATGAGAAAAAGTTGAGCTCTTCAAAGTTGAGGGGAACTGATGTAGATACGGAGGGCTCTATTCACTCGATCAAGAATGTCAAAGGCTATTTTAGGCCTTATCCTATTGTATGGAGAAAGGTTTGCTAGACCAGTACCATGGCTCATACTGGCTAGCAATAGGTTTATTATGGTATGGGTCTGTATTGTACCATGTTGGAGCGTGCCAAAATGGGGAGAGGGAGATGGTGCCGAGGAAGGAGAGGGAGGGTGTGAGAGAGAGGGAGAGAGAGAGGCCCTATCTATGGGGAGCTTTAAGGAGGAAGGGCGAGGGAGGAGGGGGGAGAGGAAAGGAAGGATGGGGGGGTGGGTGGAGAAGGAGACGGTGGGAGAGGGCAAGGCCCCGTCGACGGGGAGCTTTGAGAGCTTTGGATAGGGACCTCAAAAGAGAGGGAGAGAGGCAAGAGAGTGAGTGAGGTGGTGAGAGAGGTGGGGGGGGGGGGACCAGATTCGTTGATAGGGATGAGGGCTTCGAAGGGGGATGACAGCTTCAATGGGATGAGAGCTTCAAATGAGAGAGAGAGAGAGAGAGAAGCCTTTTTGAAGGGGATGTACCATGCTGGAAATCGATCAGTCCGGTTTGGTATACTTTGAACCAGCCAGTTACCTTGGTATGGAGGCAAATAAATTCTTAGGGTCCTCAAGTTGCTAGGAGACTAAACCTAACTGTTGAAAAGATTCTTGTCTTGTAGCTTTTGCTTAAAGTGCTTTATCATATACTATGTCTAATCGTGTGATTTAGCCCTGAAGTGATGAATATTTTAGTGAAAGAAAAGTTGTTGGATGAAAGAAATAAAGCATATGCACATGAGAATCAATACTACCTTGATAGGTTTATCTCTAAATGATGAATATTCTTTTGAATTGAGATGAGCATAAATAAAAAGACTACAGTATATGTGCATGAGAACCAACACCACCTTGATAATGTGTGTCAGCTATGTGGATTCTGGAGTTGCATAATTTAGAGTCCACTGATATGCCTATGTGAAGCATGAATTTGCTGACTCAACGACTATAATGGCCTTAGAAATTTTATATCATCGCAACCATAGTAAGTGAGATACCCAACCTTGTAGCTGCAAAACTTTCAGATGGTTGAGAACTACATAACCAATCAAATACTACTCAGAAGCTGATCACTTTGTATAACAGTGTGACCCCGGGACACTGGTGACATCACAATCAATTAGAAACAATCAGGAGAGTGGATAAACAAAGAACCTTTTGTAAAATTGCTCTACTTCTTTTGATAAACTAAATGAATTATTTGCATTTATCAACAATTTGCCTCATTTCCAATAACCAATCTTGGATACAGTACACTTTTGCTTAGAAATCCACAATCAATGTACATTATTCTAGCTGATTCATGAAAACATCACTTTAGAATGCTTCTATTGCATCTCTGCATATTTGTTTTGGTGTCTGTTAAATTAAACAGACTCTTACTACTAAGAAAAATTGTACCTTCATTTCAGGCTTTTTCTGGGAAAGAATGCTGTTTCAATTCTTCAACTTTTAATACAGATTCTGCTGATATATGATGGTTCTTTCAATATTTAAATTGGATATTGATCATTCTGCTTTGGCTGATAGGAGAGGATACAGAATTGTAATGACAACTAGCCTGTCCTCTGACGTACCAGTTGGCTATTTCTCATGGGCTGAATATGACATTATGGCACCTATCCAACAAAAGACTGAAGAAGCCCTTGCAGCTGCTTTTATTTCTAATTGTGGGGCACGCAATTTCCGTTTGCAGGCCCTTGAAATGCTTGAAAAGTTCAATATCAAAATAGATTCATATGGGAGCTGTCATCGAAACCGTAATGGTAGAGGTACACTTGAAATGCTTTGTTCTGATTCTTGCAGTGCTCTACATAAAAATTCATATTCAATACAATAATAGCAGATGATGGTTGATTTCTCTTTTCAGCATAGCATACAGGCTAGATTGTTAAAAGTTCTATATGCAATTTTTGATGCAATTGCTTCTAAAAATTGGACAAGATGAATCATGAATATGTTTTTCTATACCTTTAGCTATTGGTTGTGGAGATTAGTGTGGGGTCGTTGTTAATATATGACCTTTAAACTACTGACTTAAATCTTAATGAATTGATTCAGTGAAGGCATATTGATAGTTGAACAGTAATAGAAACGGAAACTAATGTTTGCCAAATTTTCAAAGTTTGAATTTGACCTTCTATATGGATGTGTATATGCATGTATATTTTGTATATGTCTAACATTTTTTCTGTAAAAATGACTCTTTTCTGGATTCACCTTATCAAAGGTTTTCTAATTTCATAAAAATATTTATGTTTTATCTCCAACTACAGCCATAGTTATTTTCGAGAAGCTTTGCAGTTCATGTTTCAGTGCCTCAACTAGACAACAAATTTTCTATATAAGATTTTATCTCAACCTTCTTTATCTCTGTGATAATACATCTTTATTGCGATTCTCCTTGTTGTTGGAGCCAGAATTGCTACATTGGAGTCAATCTTCAATGTTCTTTTTGAGGTTGACATTTCTGGTCTTATTTATCCACAATGTTGTTTATGTGGCTTCTTTGTGTTTATGTTGTGCATTCAAGTTTATGAATTAGAGCTCGCCATGAGCTTAGAGTGATTTTTAACCCGGTATTTTAGAGTCAGAGGCATACGGTGAGGTGTTTAGATTCTTAAGTGAGGCATCACCTCAATGTGCATCATATATTTTCTGTCATATAAGAGAAATTGTGATAATCAATTAAACATATGTAAATAAGTTGAACAATATGACTTTTGTATTTACACTTGCTTATTTGTTGAGCTTTGGTAAGAACACGAATAAATGACCAACTTTAGTTCATTGTTGCGAATGCTGTGTAAAGCTATAAGTGTAAAGGGACAGCTTATGGCATTAATATTGGGTCATTTAAATCCACATACAATGTAGTGTGTTACTGGGTGCAATGCAAAATCCCATATTCGAGACACATGAAGCTATCCTGAAGCTTTTTGTCATGTGGGCTCACCATTTTTAATATCTTTGCAATGTGTTATATGTAAAAAGATTTGGAAAATTGGAATTGGAGGTCTTTACTCTTATTCATGAAACTCCAGGTAGTCAAAGATAATACTCTATAATAGAATACATGGAAGCTTCCAAGTTACAAAAACATCTTATTGTTACAAGTCAAGAGTTTGAAAAGTATTGTGTTTTCTAAAATATCGATGCTCATCTTCATTACCCTCGCTCAAGGTGAATGGCTGTAGTTGGAAGGTCAACATGGATCATTAGGAAGTGGTATGTAGTCCTTGCATTGTCACAATGGAGAATAAGACCAGTTTGAAGTTTAATGCTAAGTTCATGTACGATATATAAAGCCATTCAATGCCTGAAGCTATAGATGATAAAGATAGATATTCTGTGTTGGTGCTAGATTTGGAAATTGTAGATTGCTTTTTAGCAAAGCAAGATGTAAAGCTACATCCAAAAAAAATTGTAGAACCTGATATAGATCAACATTCACATGGATCTCTAGCCCAATTAGCATGGTAATAGGAAATAAAATGAAGTGACTTGGATCAATGAGTGTTTTGACCATTGTCTATATAGTATTCTTTGGATATCTTTGATGTGCTTAACAGTTTTATAATTAGTTAAACAAGGAAGGGCATAAATTGACAAAGCTAATTAATGGCATACTAGCATATGGACAGGAGTTCAATATTCATGAACGTTGGGCAGTGGATCGCCTTCATATGGAGAGGGTTTACAATTAGAAGTAACTCACATGCTTATCAGTTTAGATCTGTCCATTCTGAAGCAAGATGAGAGATCCATAGAATATTTCATTTAATCAAGAAATGACTTTAAGTTGGAAAACTTGCGTGCTTAGAAAAATAATGATGATTACCTAAATTTTTCATGTCAAAGCGAGCCATCAAAGCACTGATTAACTATTTGATATGCTTACTATTACTCCCAATAATAATGATGTCATGCACATCCATTAGGAGAATAATATTAGAGGCCTTAGTTCTTCAAATAAAGGACGGTCATGGTAGCTTGATAATGATAGGTTTGTGGGCAAGGCTGGATACCTCTGTTAAGGAGTTTCGTGAGGATCCTATCGGTATGTGTTTAGTTTCACATCTGTTACGGACTTGGTAGATCTTAGGTACTTATATAAGGCTAGGCAACTGAAATAGTACTTTCTGACGAACCTTTTTAGATGAGATCCTAAGTTATTACAAATGGGCATGCATGACTAGGAGACATTGCAGCATGGGCCTTTTGTGGCTATCTCAGGCCAATTGTGGATTTTGTATTAGATTTGACTAGATTTAGATGTTTAGCTTGACAAGGACACCAGACTTAAGTGGGAGAGTATGTGAGGATCTGTGTGGGCGTGTGTTGTGTTTAGTCCCACATTAATTATGCATTGGATAGATCTTGGACACTTTTGCAAGGCCAAGGAATGCAAGATAGTACTTTATTGGTAGCTTTTTTTAGTAGGGTCATAGGTTAATGCAAGTTTTAATGAGCATATATCAGAAAAATAGTATAGATTTCTTCTTTATTAGAAATGCTAATTGAATATTGGATAAAGATTGTAAAGTTATACTAGGTGAGAGTTTAGTCACCTAATATAGATTGTTGGTTTTAGATGTGCATTAGAAAATGGAAGAGAAGAGCTAAAAATATGAACACATGGACTAGGGGTGGACTTTGCGAGGGGACACGGATTAAGGTGCGGTACAAAAGTATTAGAGAAGTAATTTGGTTTTATGCTAGGAAGGTCGACTATGGAAGTTTCCTTTAACTTTGAAGGTTAATGGACAAGTGTAGAGAAACGATATAATATTTTCATATGGTTTTTATTGTCTTAGAGAAAAAATATGATAGATTCTCTAGAAAATTCTTATTGTGGGTGTTAGAAAAGGATTTTTGCATTAGAGCTGCTACTGTAATAAGGGACATGAACTATTGGTGCCAATATAGTAAAATCTCAATCATAATAGGTTTACACTAAGGGTATGCTCTAAGTCTAAGTTCTTACTTTTTTTGTGCTAGTTATAAATGAGCTTATTAAAAATATTCAGGATGATATTCTTTGGTACATGCTTTTTGTGGATGACATAATCTTAGTAGATGAAACTAAGGTCTATGTTAGAATCTATGTTTTAGGTTAAGTAGGGCCGTGGTTCGCCGAACCATCCCGAATTGAACGTTTCGGGATATTTCGAGCCGTACTGACTGCAAACCAGGATGGTTCAGTCTTTTGAATCAGAACATCGGATAAGGAAGAGGGAAAAAGAGGAATAGAGAGAGATGAGGGGAGTAAAAGAGGGGACAACACTGTCGGAGGGCCGGTGGTGGCTCGTCGAGGCGTCAGTGGTCCGTCGAGGTTGTCGGAGGGCTGTGGAGGCCTCTGTAGCTTTGTATCGTTCGATAAAGCATTTAATCGAGAGAGATAGAGAGAGAAAAGGAGATTGAGGGTACCAGAGGGTGGCGCAGCCGGTGGAGAGATCGTTGGAGGGCACTGGGTGGCTGCTGTGGCCTTCGGATGGTGGAAAAGACGTGCACGGAGCCGTGGCCGTGGAAGGGGGACAACCGTCCCTGTTCATTGCTTTTTTTTTTTTAAACAATGATGAATAGTTAAGCCGACAATAAGTTTACCGACTTCACTGTTTCAGAATTGTTTTAAAAATCGGAGAAACAGTGAAGCCGGCAATGGGTGTGCCGGCTTCACTGTGGTCGGAATTTTTTTAAAAAAATTGATGAAACAGGGGTGATTGCTCCTGTTTCATACCTGTGGAGCCGCAAGCCACGATTTTGCCGTTCGGCAACCATGGCGGCCAGCCAAAGGCTCTCTGGTAGCCTCTTCACTGGCTTCCCCTCCCTCCTTTTCTTTTCTTCCCCTCTCTTTATCTCTCTCTCTCTCTCAGCTGTAATTTGATGGAGGAAGTAGAGGCCTTGGAGGCCCTCTGATTATACCCGCAGACCGCCTGTGGCCACCGCCGGCGTCTCCTCCAACCACCCTCTCCCTCCCTCCCTTCTCTCCCCTCCACTCTCTCTCTTTTCCTCTCCGATTCCTTTCTTTGCTTCTGTGCGGTTCGTGCTGGTCCGATCCAATATGGATCTGTACCAACTCGCCCCGCTAGCTTGCTGGCATGAGTCCCGGTATCGGTTTTGGGACCTTGAGTATCAAGATGAAATTAATGGAATGCAATTTTAATACTATTATAGAAATAGAGATAAAGGTGAAATGAAAATTGAGGGTCATGAAGTTATTTATAGTGATGCTTTTTGGTATTTAAAATCGATTATTTATGAGGAAGAGGGGAAAGCAAGTTGGTAAAATTGAAAAGTGCAACTAAGAATATTATGTGTTCGCGTTATACTATCAAGTTGAAGGCAAATTTTTAGTACAGTTGGACAACTAGTTTTGCTTTGTGATATAGAATGTTGGGAAGTTAGAAAATAATACATGCACAAGATGAGTATGGCTGAAATGAGGGTGTTGATATAGATGTCTGCTAATACAAGGAAAGATAGTGTAAGAAATAAATTTATTCGTAAACAGGTAAAAGTAGCATTAGTTGAGGACAAATTGAGAGAACGAGAACTTAGATGTTTTGGACTTGTACAACGTAGGCCTGTGGATGCACTAGTATGAAGGAGAGACTTGACATGTGCAGAATGAATGAAGAGGGGCAGAGGCAGACTGAAAATCATATGGGATGAGTTTGTAAGAAAGGACTTAATATTTCAATATCTTTCAGACGGTATGGCCCTGAATTAAGCAACATGGAGGCAAAGGATTCATGTAGCTAAACCCTAACTAGTTTGGGATAGTTGAGTTGAGTTAGTTCTTCAAATAAACATTGAAGAATCAGCATAACTTCATTGAATTCCAAGTTGATACAAATGATTGCTAAATCTATCGAACCATGCATGTGGGCTTGCCCATAAATATTCTTGTGAAGCACACACATATATGATGGATGAGTAAGATCAGTAAAACCAGGTAGTGTTAGTTTTTCAAATAAACATGGAAGAATCAGCATAACTTCATTGAAATCCAAGTTGAAACAGATGATTGCTAAAGCCATCAAACGTGCATGCGGGTTTGCTTAAGGCCATAATATTCTTGTGAAGCTTGCACATATGGTTGATGATTAAGATTGATAAAAGCAGGTGTTTGAGCCATATAAACTTCCTCATTTAAGTGGCAGGCGAAATGCATTTCTAGTGTCCATTTGCTTGATGGTCTAGAGCCCAACCTAGCTTGCTAATGATAGCCTTTGGATACTAAGCATGTGCTTTTATTTCTTTATTGCTGCCATCTAATTCTCTTTTATTTAATGCTCCCATCTATGACCGACTATGTTGCCTTCTAAGAGTGCATGGATGGGAGTCCTTGTGCCATTTTTTGACAAAGTGTTAAACTTACAAATCATGGTCACTTGCCATGTTACATCTTTACATGTGCTCCGCTGGTATTAAGGTTTGTAAAGCCATATAACAATGAGTTGGATGTGGATGTTTCCTGACAAACCAAGCTTTCAATTAGCGAGTCCCATCTTGTAATCATCCTGATAGGTTGTCGGCACTTTTCAGAAGCCACCAATGAATTGGAGGTAGTGGGAATTATAGGTGGTTCAGATGGAATCAGATTAGCATCACGTAAAGAAGGTTCAGGTGCATTTGTGGGTTTACATTGAGTAATGGGAATGACTGCGATGGTTGGTGATGGTGGAATGATAGAAAGGAGAAGAAGGTGAAAGAGAAGAATGGTGGGTCGTGGGAGTAAGGTATTAAATTTAACATTATAAGGACAAGGGAATCATGAAATGTAACATGTCTTGATGTTAATACATACCCATCATCTAAATGCATGCATTATATCCCTCTTGAGAGGAACCATATCCTGAAATACGCTTGACACAGACTTAGGTGAAATCTTATTGACACTGAAAAGACATAATGAGTACTTGTAGGTTGATGTCCCTAAAGAACATGAAAAGATGGTTATTTCATAGAACAAGGGTTGGCAGCTTATTGATGAGATGCACACAAGTTGAAAAAGCTCCAACCAGCTAGTTGTACTGGGCTTGACTATGTGGAGTTAAAGCGAGCCCAATATTGCTAATTTAGCTGTGTTAACCTTCTTCTATGCCATATTGCAGCATGACCTTGATGGGCTGAGTCACTTCTCAGTGAGTCACACAGGCACTTGATATGTATTCTGCCCATCATCACTTGGAAGAACATTAATTCCACAACAAAAATAATTATCTACCACCTCTTGGAATTTAATAAAATGTATAACTAAATGAGTCAACAAAATAACAAAATCAGAAACCAGAAGCAGAATGAATTGGTGAGGCCTCCTTACATTTGAAAGGATTGCATGAAGTGGAGAGCCAGCCTGTTTATGTAAAACAAGAAAGACAATTTTGGTCATTTTTCTTGTTCATGAGTAGAGCAAAAATTACTTACATTATTGGTACAGAAAGGAAGAGAATTTATTATGGAAGACTTGTCGAGCTTTTGAAGATGACTGGACTAAAATCTAATGCCAAAGATGAACAATATTGTCAGGAGAAGGAATGAGAACTTCATGAGGATGTCCAAGAGAACAGAGACCTTTTTAAAAACTAGTTTTTTAGAATGATGCTTCCCTTTTTGGTCCCTGATCAAGCAATGAGATGGAGTGAATTCAATAGAACAATCATTATCAGTTGAGAAGCGACGAGTAGAACTACAACCACATTAGATAAATGTAATAGTTTGGAAGGGGTGGAAAGAGCACATGACCTGTACGAGTTATACTAAGAGGATGATCATTAAAAATAAAATGTTTGAGTATCAATGTGAAGTTTGAGATTTGAAAGGTTGCCTGCACTATTAGTGGTGAGTAATGGCACTGGTTTTAGTATACCAAGAGGAATCATTTGCATAATGGATGGGGAGAGTAGCCAGTGCTTGTTGGGGAGGACTAGTTGTAATCCCAGCTTCTTTGTAAGATGGTATCTGTGCTAGCATTTCGATGTAGTTTGACCCATTTTTCCATACACGTAGCAAATGGTTGTTTCACCATTAGGTGGAGCAGAAATGCTAGACCTGCTTGTCCTCTTAGGAAATGTTGATTGGCCCCTTGTTTTTGTTGTTGGCAATCTCTACATTCTTTTTTGGTGGGGGTTGGTGAGAGCAACCTGACCTTGTTGACAGGTTGTATTCTATTGAGCAAGAAGTGACATAGGGCCTCAGTCAGGGGAGGTAATTTATGAATTAACCTGCCAACCCAACACAAACTTGACCTGTGATAAGTAAGTTTGCATCGGACATGAATTGGTTTGATTTATAAATTGATTAACCTGAATAAACCCATGTATTAAATGGGCTGGGTTCAGGCTTACAGTTTTGATCAGTGTAACCTGTTTAATAACTCGGTTAGGTCAACTTGTTTATGACCTCTTTATGATATGTTTACAACCTATTTATCATCCATCACTCATGTCAAATTGGGTTAAGAGGCCATTGTAGACCCGACTTCATGACTTAGTTATTAGATAGGTTATGCGGGTTTGGTTGGTCACCTTTTTATTAAGTGGGTTGGGTTGAGGATTCAATGTTTGAACTGTTTAATAAACAAACAAGCAAGTTTGGGTTGGCTATTTTTTTCTAATATCTGTCTCAACTTGGCCCAAATGACCCATTTTTTTCCTTAGCCTGAAGCTACCAAATCATTGTATGCCTTGTTAAGGGCCTCTGGACTTATGAGAAAGGATAAATGCTTCTTAAAAATTGAGATGTGTGCCCCAAGTAGTAATGGTGGTGACAAAATTCTCTCCGGCCTTCTGGGGGCGATGCAACATTATCTCCTTGAAGAAGAGGTTTTTGGATGGCTTTAGGTTCATCCGAGAATCCTTTAGACTTCTTAATATAAGTAGACATAAATGAGGTACCTGGTCACGAATGAGGGTCAAAAATGCTAATGATCCAGAGCATGACCAACAATAATCAAATGGCAAAATCTTAGCCACAAATCTTTATTACTCTAAAATATATTTCACGAATATTTTTAAATATAAAATTATCAAATTCTGAAATACCATTTCAATGGAAAATGTTCAGAGCAACTAAGTTTTCAATTTATAGACAATCACTAAAATCATGTTGCATAAGAAATCTCTATCGCAAACTCTAAGAGGAATGCAAATTTATGTATCCATGTTCACAAAAAGACACAAGTTTAAAGAAATACTCTCATGTCGTGAAGATTTGATAAAACTGAAATGCAAAACTAAATCTTCTTCCAAGCAGCTTTCCATTGCTTGACAATCTATCCATCTGAAGCACAAATATAAACAGACTCCCCTCCAAATAATGCACATAAAGTCTCCATAGTTTGGGCCAAACAGAACATTGTTATTGAAGGCCAACAACACAACCCTGCTAGATAGGACAATACTCATGTATATTCCTAACCTCAAAACACTTAGAATGCATACTAGTGTCAGTAAATCATATAGAAATCACAATAATTTTAAGCTATATGAAACAGTTCTAAAATTTAATTATTTGTGCAACATGAGCATTGACTTTAATTGCCACACTCCAAGTTCATAAACAAGACACATGACCCTAAAGATATGCTCAAAACCAATCACAAACAAATTAGCAATAAATATTTATAAATCCACAATTTTCCATATGTAAATTCTGATTTAGGCATATAAAGACATGATTCAAATTAATGGTCATATTGCAAGGTAAAGCATATTCAAGGAAAAGGAAAGAATGGTATCTCATGCATGTCTACCTAAATCTCCTACTCTTGTATTCTCAGAGGCTAATAACCTCTAAAAATGTTCAAATAGTTCTCAATTTAAATCCTAGAAAAAAAGTCATTTAAAACTATGATCAATAAACGGCACCAAAATTTGTCTGTTACATCTTAGACAAACTAGTTTCACCAACTTCTTAAGGTGACCCCTCATCTTGGCAGTCCCTAATGAGGGCTTCTTAAGGTCTAAAATAACTATATTGCAACCCCAAACAATGCCTGATGCCTAGAAATCTTTCTTCCTTTAGCCAAAGTCAGTATTTAGTCAACTTGGCATAAAACTTATTCTCTCGCAACATCTGTCAAACAGTTCTCAATATTGTTCATGATTCTTATTTTGTAAGTAAATAAATATGTTGTTGATAGACACAACAACCAACTTGTCTAAGAATGATTTGAAGACTCAGCTCATTAAATCCATGAATGATGTTGGGGGTGTTAACCCATCCCAAAGGCATAACTAAAAACTGATAATGGCCATTTCAAGTTCATAAGGTTGTTTTAAGAACATCTTTGCATTTGGTCATGCAATGTTAATACAAATTCTTTTACATAATGCTCAAACTGGGACCAACATTTGGTAAGCATGGTACTCTTAAAATGTGTTACAGTGCTTAGTGTTTGTAGAAATAAAGACAAATTTCTCTTCTTTTGCACTATTGATGGAATGTATTTCAAACTTAATGTACTTACTAGTGATAAAAGTCATAAAATAACATATGAGGCTTCCTATATGCAATTTAATGCCTCGTAGAGCTTGACCATCGAGTCCGAAGGTGTGTTTGGATCTTGGAGAGCCTTGCTTGAGGTGTAAACTAGGGAGAGCCTTAATTTAGAGCTTTTATTAATGGTTGTGCATCTAGAATTTGGTGTAAATCTTGCTTAATTGGACTCTAGAAATAATTAGTTTCTAGCTCTTGTACTTTGTTGCCTAGTTTGTGCTATTTCCCCTTTAGATTTAGACTAATATTTGAATTAAGTTATTGTTGGGTTGGGTTGTAAAACAATTGTGGTAATGTACTTATGAATTGTGCTCTTGTACTCTGTTGAATTTTGAGATGTCATTTTTTGGACAATGTGAAGAATGAGATTATAAGTTGCATCCTGAACAAGACTGGAGCAGCTGAGTACTTGTTCCATTGGTTACTGTCAAGGTTTGCTGTCTAGTACCAGACCTTGTATCAGGACCATCCTATTATGGTGTCGGTATGTCCACTACAGGGGCCAGTTTGGCGTACCGAGTGTGGATATGCGGCACACACCCCCTATATCAGGTACAGTTCAGTATCAGTATGATACTATCTGATCGGTATGCATTAGTACTGATTGGTATGGAAAACCTTGGTTACTGTTCACTCGGAGCTCATAAAATGGACTAACCATTTTGTGCGAATCCTCGTATGAATAAAATTTCAACCAATAAAAGAAAAGAAAACATCAACAACAGCATGGTGCTTTCTTGGGTTGGAAGTTTCCTTCCTTAAATATGAACCCAAATCGGGAAAGCAAAGAGGTTGTCTTCCTACAACTTGACATCATTTGGGTCACACAACCTAGTGTTGTTTGGAAAGTTGTTTCTTTTATATTATTTTATTCTAGGTATTTTTGATGAGAAGTTCGAGTAGGATTTTTATTTTAGGAATTCTAGGAGTCTACAAGTACAGAAGTTTTTCTGAGTGCGGTGGTAGAATTAAGAGTGAGAAGCCATATCAAATTGTCATTTGCATTTAATGCATGCTTTGCTGCAGAATCAAAATTCACAACTTTATTCTTTCTTTGAAGGAGATTTGTTGGTCAGCCAAAGAGTGATTCTGATTTGAAGATACCATTATAAGAATTTATTGCTAGTTGGTAGACTGCTGAAGTGATTAAGGACAATCTTCATCTCTCTCTCTCTCTCCGCACTCATGCATGTGTGCTTTTTTACTCTCTTCCATCTCTTCAGTCTATCATTTTTGTTTTTGTGGTTATTTTGGCTGAGACTAAGATTTTCAGAGGGAATTTGACTGTATATGACAGAGTTTTATTTGTTGATTTTACTGATTCAGCAATCCACATGATGTGAGTTTAGGATGGATGGTTTTAGTCTTGATATTATTATTTATTAGTCCAGTGATGAAGCTACTTTCTGGAATTAAATTTAAATTTCTAATTCTACTTTTATCAAGGGATAAAGAACTCTGAAATTCTAACCAAAAAGGAGAAAAAAAAATCTTTGAAATTAGTTGTTTTATTTTTGTTCAGACATCATTTTCAAAATCATCAGCATCTTTTTTGTACCAAAGCTTACATATGTCCGTCTTATGAAGAGGATAAGGATTCGTGACCAAAAAAAGGGTCTAGTTTTAACATGCTTATGTTAAGATAAGTATATAAATAAGAACAATTACTCAAAGTTTCAGGGCTTCTTCTTCTATATATTCAATTAATCTAAGACATTTTTCTTTCTGTTTCATTTTTGATGGTGGAGCCTTCAATGTCTTAATTTAGTGAGTTTCCTATCTAACTCTTACATGGAAAGTAAGTACAGTTTTCATCATTTCCTGTCTGAGACATCAGTAGCAAAGATATCAGACATGCTACAAGGATTGCAGATGGCTAAGATAAGGTGTATAATCAGTGTGAAAAAAATTTGTGTTCCTCATGTATATCTACTGTCACCACTGTCGTTGTCAACAGTCATCCAGTGATCATTTTGGCAACATGAGTTTGGATAATTTCTATAATTCGCATAAAAATAGTGTTGTGTGTGTGTGTGTGGGTCCAAAATATTTTATAAAATGTTTTTTAGCAAACTAAATTGGTATCTTCCTACAATCAAACTTGTATTGTTACTCAATATTTTTCACTTTATAGTTCATAGAAGATATTGCATGGTTGATCGTTCTTTGATAATACTGTTGCTTGTTTGTTGTTTAGTTTATGCTCGTTATTGATTGGTAGCCTAATGATTTAGTGACAATGGTTTCAAGTTTCAAGCAAATGTAAAATCAAGTTTTTGAGCATTACTGACAGTTATATCATCTTCAAATATTAAAGAATAGTATAATAGTACACTATAACATCTATATTTTTCTATTGTTTTCTTTTTTTTAAGTTCTTCATAATTTTTCACGTTAAATAATTTTCCAATCCAAAACCACAAAAGTTGTTGAAATGTTTCATTTTGGTCTTCAACCAAAAATGATTTAGCAATTAAGTGTTTGAACTGTCATCTCATTATGCAAAGTTTGTACTTTCTTGTGATTCTAATTATATTGAAATGGTGCACCTACATGTAATGATATTCTTTGCTTAATGCAGTGGACAAAGTGCAAGCTTTAAAGTGGTATAAATTCAGCTTAGCTTTTGAAAATTCTAATGAAGAGGATTATGTTACCGAAAAATTCTTTCAGTCCCTTGTTGCAGGTATGCTTATTTGACTAGCACAGTATTGGTTTTGTGCAACTCATTCCTTTTGAGCAGTTGTGATAGTGAGTTGGATACTCTTTTATCTATTTAATATTGTTGATTGTGATTATTTTCCTAATAATCATATGTATATGACTGTATAATACGTAAGTATGACAATATGATACTTTTGTTCATCGATGTAATTTTAGTGGTATGATTTGCAATTTCAGACCATTGAACTTAAGATAAAATATTTTAAAACATACAGTTATCAAATTTCAACGAATTTAGATGCTTCAAGACTATAGATCAAACTAAAGACAATATGATACCACGAAAATTGTATGAGGATTATGGTTTGGTCAAGTGTACATTGGGTCAAGATATGGGTTGGGTCAGATAGCTATCACCTCGAAACTAACCTATTTATTGAACCGCTCAAAACTCTAAACCTGAATCTGAACTCTTATTAAATAGGTAACATGCTAGACCTGCATGTGTTGTTTAAACAAAAAGTCAGATCAAGTTAAGTAGGTAAAATAGGTTTTAAACTGGTTAAACAGGTCCTAAATAATTTAAATGGGTTAAACAAGTCATAAACTAGTGGGACCCAATTATTAAATGGGTTGAAGCAGGTTAGACTAGGTTTTGCGGAACCACCCCAAATCAGATGGTTTGGGACGTGCCGAATTGTACTAACGGCTAACAGGTGCAGTTTAGACGTTTGATTCGGAATGCTAGTGAAAATGAGATGAGGGAGAAGGAAAGAGAGGAAGAGAGAGAGAGGAGGGAAGGGAAGAAAAGAAAAAGGCCGGTAGTGGCCCGTCAAGGCCGTCGGAGGGCTGCCGAGGCCTTAAGGGCTCCCGGTCCTCCACGAGATGCGCAAAGAGAGAGAGATAGAGAGAGGGGAAGGAAAAGAAGAGGGAACGAAAGACAGTGGGGAGACCACCATGGCCGTTGGATGGCCCAAAATTGCCTCTATTTCATCATTTTTTAAAAAAAAATATGATACACAGTGAAGCTGGACCGCCGTAGCTGCTAGATGGCCCTCTGGCGGCCTCTCTGCCGCTTTCTGCTCCCTTTTCTCTCTCTTCCCCCCTCTCTCTATCTCTTTCTTCTCACATTTTTTCTTGTAGAGGATTGCAGAGCTTGGGAGGCCTCAATGGCCCTCTGGTGGCCTCCGCAGCCCTTTGGTGGCCGCTGCCGGTGTCTCCACCGGTCTCTCTTTTCTTCCCTCTCTCGCTCACCCTCCCTCCCCCCTCTCTCTTTTCCTCTCTAGTTCATTCCTTATTTTCATGTCGGTTTGGGCTGGATACAGTCTGGTACCCACTCATACTGCCGACACGGGATCCTGGTCCGAGTCGGCAATCCTTGGGTTTGATGGGTGAGGGTTCTAATTAGAACTCGACCCATCTGGTAAAAGAAAAAAGTTGGGTCAACCCATTTACAACTTGGACTTGTTTATGCTAAACCTAAACTTGATTATTTTAGGTTGGATGGGGGTTGGGTTATAAATCGCCAACCCTAGTTTTGCATCTATTTGATGCATGAGTAAAAGACCATAAAAATGCTTGTTTTTAGGTATTTTATATATCATAGATTATGATCAATGGTGTGGATATCCATTTTGAGAGGTTAATTACTTTGCTTCATTGGGAAGCATTTGATGCTAAATTCCTTAAGAGCATTCTACCCTAACTCTATCTCCATGTGTCTAGTTTGAATTAATCACTTGAAAGTTGAGACCTTGATTCAATATGCATAAACAAAATTGCTATTTTGGAATATGCTTGTGGGTGATATTCATAATTCAAATATTGCATTCACAAATTTTGTTGTATCCATGTTAACAATTTGCAGGAGCTGTTCCAGTTGTCATTGGTGCCCCAAATATCCAAGATTTCGCTCCTTCCCCTGGTTCAATTTTGCACATTAAAGAGCTAAATGATGTTGCTTCTGTTGCCAAAACAATGATACACCTTGCAACACATCCTGTTGCTTATAACCAAAGTTTGAGGTAATCTTCTCAAATCTTTTCAAAGTTACTACCTCTATTCTCAAATATCCCAAGCTCATAATTTTGCTCATCATTTTAAAGATCTGGAAATACTTTCGAGTCCATTTGCAATTATTTATGTAGGAGCAGTTGATTTTCTACTGTTACATCCTTTTATGCTCTTCTTTTTTAATAATTTACAAGAACTAAAATAGATCATTTGAAAACACACAATCCAAATGGCAGGTCAACTTATCCTTATATTATCAATGAAATGATACTGCCAAGATTCAACGGAATGGTGGAAGAATTTAAAACTTGGGCAAAGAATTAAAATTCTGGAATTAGTATCTGAACAAAATGAAAAATAAGGATCTGACTTATTAATATGTTAATGTATGCATATTAACTTCTATAAAGGGTTATGCATTTTAAGAGTCAAATTCCTCTTTATCTATTGGATTTAAACAGTAACTGTCATTATACGCATGTACTTTCTTATGTGCTGTATGTGCACATGTTCACCACATGCATGTTAATTGTGTTGATATATATGTATGTGCCTGCATGCTTATGTGTGGGAAGCATGAGGGCATGTGTCCCACTTTAATATCTGAGGGTAATGCAGTGTGCGGCAAAGCAGGTAATTGCTGTCCTCAATACCTCATTCCTAGTGTTCTTTCTCATGAAAGATAGAACCCATGCATGGTTATAAATGAATTTTGTAATGGACTGGTCTGTCTACACAACCTGCTTGACCCAATGGATCTTGTCAATGTCCATCAGAATCAAGTCTATGTAGTGGATGACGCATGGTTTCTAGAGAATAAGTGGCCTCCTGATCATTAGAATCTCCCTAGCAACCTTTTAATTTGGTCCATTATCCATAACCACTTGCATGGTACATTTCCTCCTATATGATCAATTACTTTCTCCATCAAGCGGAAAACATAGTGACCATTATGTACCTTATCTGAAGCATCAACTGACTTATGAATAAAGGTGTTCTTATTACAATATGTCGACAAAATTAGTAATCCTTCCCTTGCCGGGCTACGTCCAACCATTATACATCAAAGTCACACCGTACTTGTTCCACTTACTCTGGTAGGAGGTCATCCATCTCTCTAGCTCCTTATTACTATCCAGCAGCTTACCATATATGTCCTTTGGCCAGGAGGATTTACAACTTGACTGGCTTTCTGAATGGTGTTGATAACAAACTGGTAATATATGTTATCTAAGGCATTGGTAGGGATGTGGCTAAACTGAAAACAGGAAGCAATAGCTCTTAACATATCATTTTTCTTGTCTTTTACAAGAATAGTATCAATCCTTTGCTATTTAGAATCTCTAAGAGGAAAGGTGTGGGATCTACATTGTAAATAGTGGCCCCTTCTGATATATCCTTGGACTTATCTCCCTTTTTCCTGTCGAAGGTCCCAAAAATAGATACAATCTTGCTGCCATGTTTTTTTCTACAAACTTATTGATTGATTGGCTCTTCTTGTAGCCTGGATCTGTTTGAGTAGACTTAGAATAAGAACCTGACTCAAATTATGAGGACCCCCAAAATTGAGCCTTATACCTGGCAATCTTCTTCCTTTGCCACTGATCATTTAGTCTCTCCCATATGACCACCTAAATGTGCTCCTTTATGTCATTTGGATTTGACACCTTACAACCATATGTATCCTTTGGTGATATGAAGGTGGCTTAGCTGCTTGATGTTTGATCTTTGCTTTTTTCTCAACACTTTGTGCATGCTCTCCTTAAAATCCGTGCAGTACTTTTGAAAATATGGTTGACCTGTTGTGGATATTTCCTATAAGCAGCCACATTTGGGAAATTATTGGCCAAGTGCCACTTCGACGTTGTCACACTTCCCCTCTCCACACTACATTGCATCATTTGCACCTTTAGCAGTGCCGGCTCGAAATCATTACCTTGTGCTCTTAATCTATATCATGGTCCATTTACTTCTTTCTTGGATCCATTTCTACAAGTTTAACGAACATGTTATATATTTTTAGTTAAATTAATAATTATTTAAAATTTTATGTTTACATTGTAATGCAAAAAGGCTGAATTATTTCAGAAAATACTTCTGCATTATCTATTCATGATACTACTTTTTCATAAATTTTAATAATTTTTAAAATATTTTTAATGATAAATTAATTTTAATTATAAAATATCTATAAAATTAATTTTAATTCAGATTAGTGTAGCACCATATTAGGGGTGCTACATATATTTTTCAGCCAATGGGTATACATTAATTGTCATTTATTATTAAATTTATTTAATTTGGGCTTAGGTTCGCATGGCCATGATCACACCCAAATTTAAATAAATTGCTATCAAATTGAGATAGCAAGTAACATGTATACCTCAAACATGCTATTGATTTTGTAGAAGTTTTTTGAACATTAAATTATATATAGTATTTTTTTTAAATTCAAAAAATATTTATAATGTAAAAAAATTATCCATTGAATGCAACTTGCGATTTTCTTGATATTATATAGACTATAGATCATCCTTGATCTTCCCTCATTTTCCACTTTTTTGCCTATTTTAGTTTTCAAAAAGAATGAGAAAAAGGAAAATTGGGAGAGGGAAGGGAAGAGGGTGTTTTACCTGCTAAGAGTTGGGTTTCAGATGAAATCCATAAAGATTGCTCATTCCCTAGCTTCAAATGGTGTGGGAGGGCTGAGAAGGCATGGGAAACCTTCTTAGGGCCTTGTATCAATTATTAAGGGCAGGACAGGTCTTGAACTAGCCTGAACCGCCTTGAATCGAGTAGAAACAAGCAGTTCTACTGGATCTGGGTTGGTTTAGATGTGTTTGAGGCTTGTCTTGACTGAGAGGCCATCCCATCCCTGTTCCTACTTGAAACGGTTCTGTATGCTTGGAACTTAGTGGTTTGGGGTAGGGTTTGTGAGCATTAGATGTTTAGCCACCAAGATGATAGTAGCCAGTTGTCAAGCTAAGGTTCAGCTAGGTTGCTGATGGGTAAGGCATGAGGTGGGTATTACTAATAGTAATAATCACAATGTGCCAATCCTGGAGCAAGTATGAGGTGGCAATTTAGTGGCTAAGCATTAGGTTGAAACCTAATTAGAAAAATGTATGAGATGGCTATGGGCGGTGCAAGCATTAGGTGGCAGCTAATATTTCATGCCTGCTTGCTAAGAAAGCATGATGCAGCAGTTCTAGAGACAAGCATTAGATGACACAAGTCTTGGGAAAATTATAAATTTGACCTTTAATTCTTCAAGTTTATATTTAGGACCTCTTATCAGCTTTTTAGTTTTCAATATCTCCTATATATTCCTGAGATAACCTTCATAAATCACTTTACTTTCCAGCGGGCTATATGCATGTGCATTACTGAAAGCTATCATTTATCTAACTCAACGATATCAATAATCATGATTAAGGTGCTGCAAAATTGTGGTCTTATATCTCATGTCTTTCCTTTCTCTAGCTTGTTTTTAGCATTGGGAAATGGAACTGAATTCACTTGCTAAATGGGGTTCGTAGGAAGTAATGTTTTATAAATTAAATTATTTTTCCTATTAGATACATACTAAACTTTAACTGCTGAGAACTTGTAATGTTACAAAACAATTGTTCTTTTCCTTGATTCCTTTGTCTTTCGTCTTTATGTTTCTCTTTCCAATTCTATACCTTGGAGGTGTTCCATGATCTGCAATTACTGTTGCATGTGGCTAATGTTAAAGGAGGATGAAGACAGAGAAGAATAATAGGAGAGGGGGAAGGGATCGCTGCCTGTTTTGTTACAGGATCAATTTCTTTAAAGGTCAGGGTCGCTTGTGTAATGAATGAGGATTAGTTGCTGTCTTCTACCATCCAAGATAGTTTGCTGGAGGTTGACAAATATTGAACTCCTTAGTCCTCTAAGCTGACCATAATTGTCACTTAGTGACTTGTTTCCCTGATAAAGTTGAAAAATCTGATCTTATATTTCACATATTCAAGCAATATTCTTTTGAAGAATACTTGCTCATGTGATTCCATCTCCTTTGCTGGGTCATAAAACATATTGCTGCTGATACTGGGCACCATGCTATTCCATAACAAGGTCCCAACTTGAGAAATGTCTCTTTGCTATAGTTTCATTTTTTCACTTCTAGATGGACGATTGTCAGTGATATAATCATGTTTTTCTTTTTTAAGATTTAAGAAAACTTCTAAATCTTTGCACCATTTTTTTTAAGATTTTAAGAAAACTTATACATCTTTGCCCCATACAAATAATTTTTGGCTTCATATAGCTTCATAGATATCATTTGCACACCAGGAATATCATCCATAGAAGCTCCAAGCTTAACATCTCCTGCTGTGACAATGAAAAAGGAATCAATATGCTAAGCCTGGCCACATTTAAATCCATGGGCAAAAGTAAGCACGGATTACAAATGAAGTATGAGCAAAACTGAGCACAGGAACACTTGAAACAAGGAAACAATATGCAGGTTCTTACAAGTCGACAATCAGATACAATGTGCGGATTTCTGCACCGCAAGACAGCAACATGATGTTGACATATTGGAAAGAAAACAGTATATCCTTAGAATTTGACTGTCCTGATATAACATCTGAATAGTATGAGTACTCCTTAATAGAGATTGAACACCAATAATTACCTTCAGCTTTCAACAACCTTCTTTCCACAGCATCACGTGCTTTGTATGAATAAAGAAGGCCATGATCCATGATCCCGCATATTGAAAGAAAACTATGGCTGCAAGACCAATATGCTCTCTGATTACAGATATATGATTTGATAATCACTTCTAGGGATTACACAACAGGAATGAGACCAATCCTATCCTGGCTTTGATGCCATGTCACAAAATCCGAAATCGGCAGGAGAAATCTGTAAAGAAGAAGAAGATGAAGGAAGAGACAAGAGGAGTTGGGAGAAAGAGACAAGATATGGGAGATGAAGGGCTGCTGTCCTCAAGTTTTGCTGGAAAATTCTCCATGTCAGCTTCAAAAAAGCTTCAAGCTGAATTGGATTGTACCTCATCATGGTTTTTATCATATTGTGTTGGTGATATTCTGTCTGATTTAGACAGCCTTTTATTATAATTTTCCCATTAGTGAGTCATAAATCAACATGAATTAGCTAAAATAGGAAGACTAATAGTTTTTGGGATTAAAAGGGCTGTGAAATATCTCTTAGAAACCAATGAGACCATTGGAGTACATAATTAATGTATGATTCAGAATATGATATTACTATGATACCATCTATATTAGCATTTGTATCTATAGTTTAATTAACAACTAAACTAAAATGCATAATCACCAAAGCAAAGAACAAACTAAAAGGCTTCAACTTGTATAAGGAAACCCATTGCAATGCTAATGAATAGGGGCATATTGGTGTTTTCATTGGTAGCAGTCTTCATATTCATGCATACGTAGTTATATTAAGTAAATGCTAGCTGTGGGCACTAATAGTAACATAATTTATCATTAGCATACAAGACTATGAAGTCCTAAGGCCAGGCCTTAATATTGGTTCCACAAATAATCATTCTACTTATCTGATTTAAAATAATTTTTATGTAGTAAATAATTTAAAATCTCAGCCAAAACCATGACATAGAAGTAGGTTGATGAGATGTTAAGGGAAGAAATGGAAACATCAAAATAGAGATCAAATATAATATATCCATGTTCACATATTAAAAAACCTAAAATCAAAATGAAGGACTTTCAAGAGAAAGAGGTGCAACAAATCCTTGGTGAAGCACTAAGGAAACAGTTTAATGTGGGCTTTGAGGCTTTGATCTTTGAGTTTTGGCAATCAATCTATGTGAACATGAGTGTGAAGAATCCAACCCAGGGAGAAAGTGTATGATAGAGGGAGAGGAAATTTGATATAGGAAGAGGAACTCTTTTTGAAGGAAGTTTTGAATACGCAGAAGAAAGTATTGAAGTCCTAGGAACAGTGCCCATCTTGGTCTGCTGTGGGTTGATATAATATCAGGATGGAGCAGGATAGATTGGGATGGATTGGAATGACCGTTAACAATGAGAATGAAAAGAAAATTTGACCCTATCAACCCATCTCGTGTCAGAACAATTGTCCAGTCCATGCCTGCCAATATCAACTAGGATGGTCGGGATGTCCTGTTAGCAGATCAGTGTCCTGGGGGTGTTTGGGGAACCGTTCTCTCAGTGGAACAGTATTGTACTGGCAGGATGTGCTTGGATGCACAGAGATATAAATCCTTGAAGAGAAGTTTCTTGTCAAGAATATTCACAATTTCTTGAAAGAGTAGGAGACTATATAGAGATCTAGCTAATGCCTATAGCCAAAAGTGTTCATTTTGCAAGAATCGTTATTTTGAGATTGTATTTTAATCAAGCTCGGATTCTGCCCCGTTTCATTGAAAGAAATAAATGGTTGTCTCAAGGAATGGGATATGGGGTTGTGAGGCTACTATAGTGGATGGTGTTGGAGGTTTTATTATGTATTGAATCTGTTATTGAGTTTCTTCTTTCTAAACTGAATGGGTTATGCCATCTAAGTTTGCAAAACCACGTGAGGTGAGGGGATCAACATTTGGAAAAGGCTCAAATATTAGTTGGGGCCACCTGAGGAAATCAAGGAGCATGCCTACATAAAGACATGGAATTTTGGGTGGTAGAGGCCTTAAGGTGCTTTAGGTCTGCCCTCGACACTGTCTTCTAAGTGACATAGACTAGATAAAGGGCATCCTAGTGCATAAGGCTCCCACCACTACAGGTTTGGGGAGTGTTAGATGTACACAGCGTGATCCTGCATTTGGAGAGTCCGTTTCTATGTTTTGAACCTATGAAACCAAAGTCACAATTGGAGCAAACTTACCATTATGCCAAGGCCTGCCTCTTGAGGGACATAGATCATAGTTTCGTAAAATGCAAACCCATTAAGTGTGCTTGTGTTATGTGTACATTTGTGTCTAGCTCCTAAAATCCATATTACATATATCTAATTTGAATATGTGTTTGATGCTTAGATGGTTAGATGCTCATGAAAGTTTTTTGGTTGCATCTTTTAGAAATTGATCAAGAGTTGGGCTAGTTCCTACAATGAGTTTGATACAATATAATATTAAAATGCAGCTTTCCTTCTTTTCCAGGATTGATCAAGTGTATAGGTATTAAAATAAATTTGCAAAATATCATTCCAAATCTGGGAGCAAATCAGAAAGTTCTAATGAGAAATACGCATATTGGATGACCTTAACAAATGATATCTTTTAATATTTTCTTTTTTACAATGTTCAAACTTTAAACATACAAATTTTAGTCAAAGTCGCTTCCTGCATATCTGTATGTCTTTTCTTTTTCCTCTTGCCGTGTCAAATACTTGGACACCTGTTTATCAGCCCAGACACACTGTTGAATTGATTGGGGACTTCTTGCAGGTGGAAATATGAGGGTCCGTCTGATTCTTTCAAGGCCCTTGTGGACATGGCAGCAGTGCATTCATCGTGTCGTCTTTGCATACATCTGGCAACCAAGATCCAAGAATCGGAGGAGAAGACTGCTAGATTTCTGAATCGTCCTTGTAATTGCACCAGAAGTACAGGAACTGTATACCATTTATTTGTGAGAGAAAGAGGACGTTTTGAGCTGGAGAGCATTTACCTCAGGTACCTGCACTCTCTCTCTCTCTCTCGCTGCACGTGCGCATGCACACACGCACGTGCGTGCTTGTGTCCACGTGTGCATGTTTGCGTGCGCATCTGCGTGCATGTGCATGTGTGCACGTGTGTGTGTGTGTGTGTGTGTGTGGGTGCATGCACGTGCATGTGCGCGTTGTGTTGAGGATAATTGTGGGAGCACCACCAATTATTTTATGGACATGATAGAAAAATTACCCAGAATGAACACATGGAGAACCACCATCCAAGGTTCTCATGTGAAAGCTCCTCTCAATAATACTTGTATTTGGCAACAAATCCCATAATTTACATCAATCCCCTCTTTTCACATGGTAAGAGAATTGTGTGCGTGCATATAGGGGTAGCCCCTTATCATTACTCCTTTTCACTTCTGGAATAGTGATTTGTGCAAATAATACTGTAATTTTCCTGTTATTGAGAACTAATTCACGTTTAATGGAAAATAATGGCTGTTAGAACACGCTATCTTTTTCCCATATAACTTCAGCTCAAACAAGTTACTGCTGTTGTAACTATTAATGATCATGGTTGGTTTCACCATGGTTCCATCAAAATGGGATTATGGCTTATTGGAACATTAAGCAGTTTGAGGTCACAATTTTGAATTTCCTCAATTATGTTTTTGGATCACTCGTTGACTGGTAGTCAAATAGGCAACCTGGGACTTAACTAAGTGTCCATTTTTGTTTGTTACTTTACAACCAAGTGCCCATTTTTATTTTTATCTTTTCTTTTTGACAATTTTGGCAGATCTGGCAATTTAAGTTTAGGAGCATTGGAGTCTGCGGTACTAACAAGGTTCCGATCACTGAACCACACACCCATATGGAAGAATGAAAGACCAGAAAGTATAAGAGGAAATGATGAATTGAGAATATACAGAATATACCCAGTTGGCATTACCCAGAGACAAGCACTCTACACTTTCAGATTTAATGATGATGGTGATCTTGAGAGATATATCAAAAGCAACCCCTGTGGTAAATTTGAAGTTATATTTGTATAGCAATGGAATGATCATTGCGCTATAATACTAGTTTATTAAAACTTGGTCATTTCGATGATATTTTTCAGAAACTGCTGTAATTATCTTTTGGCTGATTTGATTGATAGCCCTGTCATTTGTAATTTGGATCTTTGTAAAACTCAACTGAAGCTAATGATACATCAGAGGGTCATTCCTGTCAGTTCCGAAGGCATGTGATGCATTTGTTCTTCGGCATTTGTAGCACTGATCTTTGTGAGTGTTGTTTTTCTCGTGGGTAAGATCTCTATGAGTGTGGTTTGATTAACTTAAACATATACCATGTATAGCCCCACACATCGACTAGGACGGCATGCTTGGTTCCACTGTAATTCATTATATACCTTCGTAAATTATCTCTCCATGTGAAATTCGCATTGAAGCATTATTTATGCAATAAGTTAAAGCATATGTTTCGATCGCTTTGACTGAAGGATCTAACGCCACAATGTTTGCATTATGAATGCTTGATTGCCTCAACCATCTTTTGTTTTTGTCAAATACCATGCAGTATTGTACCTTTTAGTGAGTCAATCTTGGCGCAACAATAAGGTGGCTGCATTATGATCTGGAGGTGATGGGTTCGAAACTTTTCACATGGATGAAAATGAAAGGTTTTTAGTGAAAAACTTAACCAAAGAAAAGGGTTTGGGGTTGGTGGTGGGGCTTATTTATTCCTTCTCCGTACATCCACGTCTCGTTGGCACCTGGGATTTAAAAGGCATTCTACATGAATTCCACTTCTCTGACATATCAAGAAGGGGCAACCTGACAACTCAGGCTTGCAAGACGTTGCATAAACAATTTTTGACGGTTTCCCGTTATTGAGTCCAGATCCTCTACAGCATACGCGATTCATCAGTGGATGGCCGTGGAAGGGAGAGGGGGTTCTACCTTACGGAAGGGGCTTAGGATTTTTGGCTCCAATTGAGTCCTGTCCTTTCGGGAGAAGAAGAAGACTCTCGTTGGAGTCTTCTTCCTCCCGTTTCTCTTTTTTTCCTTTTTTTTTTTTTTTTTTTCGTTTATGCTTTAAAATTTGTGAAGGATTTATTTTCTTTCGTAGGCTGGGTTGGGATATCAGTAGAGAAATTTTTTGTACACCGCTCGTGGTGTAGAAAATCCACCGCTTTTCAATACGCATTTAATATTCGTAGTTCTACTTTTTCGTTTAAAATTTTGAATGATGAAAATGTTTTTTTAAAAAAAAATAATAATAACATCCTGTGCCTATATTATAACATCCTGTATTGAAATTATGATATCCATTATGATTTCTGAACAGGAAGTTATAATTTGATCCCAGAATATCATAATATGGAAGGGATATTTTTGTCCAACTACTTTGTAACTCGCATTTGATATCTGTAGTTTTGCTTTTTCTTTTGAAATTTTGAATGACAAAAATGCCTCTCCATATCTGAAAACATTATGACATCTTATGTCGATATTATGATATCCTGTAGTGAAATTATGAATTCTTGTACAAAATGTCATAATTTTTTCACAGGATGTCATAATAAAAGAGACATTTTCGTCATTCAAAAATTTTATAAATTTTCAATTACGAAAATATCTTTCTCACTTTATGACTTCTGAAAGAAAAATTATGACATCCTGTATAGGAAATCATAATTTGACTGTAGAATGTTATAACGTAGCCTTAAGATGTCATAAAATTTTCAGAAAAAGAAAGATATTTTTATCATTCAAAATTTTAAATGAAAAAATAGAACTACAAGCATTAAATGCATGCAGTGTAGACATTAAATACGTGTTGAAAAATGATAGCTATATGGCCCAATCAGATGGGGCTGTATATTTTTTCTATATCGAGGACAATGTACAAAGAATTTTTCTATCACAGTAATAATGCAAATGGATTGAGACATGATCAGATCAAGTCATCAAGGTTAGCCACTCGATCAAGAAATTATTTTATGGACCAGGCCAATGAACCAGTCCAAATCTCTGGCCACATGTACAATAGATAGTCGGTACCCCTCATTTGATCTTGACTTATTTAAATATAAGGGAAAATCTGATGAGTAACTATTGAATTGGTTCATTGGATCTGGCTGTCATGCCTTGACCTGAGATCACAAATCAGGCTCGCAACAATCGTTACGTACTCATATAAAACTCTCAGCACAAATATGCATGTCAATGCATGACATTTCAAATATGATATCAATATATTATAATAAAGTTAAATTAAATAATTAAATTAAAAATTAATTAATTAATTCAATAAATAATCAAATTTAAAAGTCTTTACATCAAATAAATCTCCATTAAAAAGTTAAAAATGATAACAATAGATCTAAATCCAACGATATTAATAGTGTCAACTCTCGCATCTAATTTTACTTCCAAGTAACATTCATATCCATAATTAAGTATCTAAATCTAAAAATAAAGGAGAAGTAATAAGCTTGATAGCTCAGTATATAATCAACATCTCAATTAGATATTTCAAATATTAGCATAAGATATGATATTCAAAACAAAAATAAATACCATGAATGAATACATGAATATATTTTATGCTAGTTTGTGTAAATCAAATATTTTTAAATATTTCTATACACATATAATCATAAATTTGATTCGAAACAAATCATGTAAAACTCAACAGCCTTTAACTATGGCCACACTTATATTTTTTGATAAGGCTAAAATAGAAATAATGAGTTCAATAATAATAAAAGTACCAATGCATAACTCCTATTGATAGGATCCATGGAATACCAATATATAATCTCCATTGGCAGAGCTCACTGAATACCAGTGCATAACCTCCATCGATAAAGTCAACTGAATATAGTTAGATTGAAAGTTCAAATCTAATACATAAATAAAAATATTTTTATCAGATAACATATATGTTATAATTTTAGTCAACATATATATATATATATATATATATATATATATATATATATATATATATATATATATATATATATATATATATATATATATATATTCTATAACAAATCAATAAATCATCATTTTTCAAAAATCTCATAATTTACAAATGGCTCTCTATTCAAATACAATTTCACAAATCATATATAAATCACATACTAATTACTTACCTTCAAAATAAAATTATTTAAATAAAATATCTCAAAATAATAGTTTAAGTATGAATATTTAAGAAATAAAATTCTAAGTTCGAATACCTTCACAAGGCTGGCAAAAGTGATAGTATCCAACATCTTAATCAGTCCAATCAAAATAATTTTATTTGATTATGATTAAACTAAGATATAGATAATTCAACAGAGATTAAAAGGTGCTCAAACCAGTAGTATCCGATAACAGTCAAGATGGAGGTCAGTATACCATCTAGTAATCAGGTGTTAGTTTAATTAAATAACTTCGTTCGACCAGAGCCACTTAAAATACAAGAACTCGATAAAAAATCAATATGGACTAGATCTTGAGATACTTGATAAAAACTCAGATGGTACGGATATACTAGCTGATCAATCGAATAGTTTAAAGTTTCTCTATTAGGGTCAACATGGATTCAAAGCAATAGGGTGACTAGGTGGTAATGCTTGGTGATACATGTCAATCCAATCAAAGCAATTATATTTGATCAAAGGTCTAGCTAGGGTATAGATGATTTTTATAGAAATTCAAAACTACAAAATCTAATGATATTCGATGAATACCGATAAGAACCAATACACTAAGTGAATAGTAGGATGGTTCAAAATTGCTATTGGAATCAATTGAAATCATAGGATAGAGACCCTGTGGGGTCCATGTACCCAACATCATATAGAGAAAAAGCAAAGAGAGAGAGGCTTGCCGTGGTTATGGACCGATGATCAGAGCCAAGTTTAAAATTATCTTTATCGGATACAATTTAAACAACAAAATAGAACGAAACAGAGCATCCAGATTTTTGATGAAAATCGGTTAGGATTATACTGATCATGGAAAATGGATCCTCTAGATTCATCAATTTCAATAAAGAAACACAACATAGAGACAATGGGCATGGTAGAGAGATAAACTCTATAGAAAAAAAAAATATGGAGAGAAAAATCAGAGAGAAGAGAGAGAAAGTAGGAAAGAGAGAGGAGAAAGGGAAAGAAGCCCCTCTTTTTTTTTTTCTTTTCTTTTCTATCTCTATCTCTCTTTCTCTTTTCCCTTTGGTTTCCCGTTTGCAAAATAGGGGACTCATTGATCCCCTTTTCCCATAATAGAGAATGCTTAAAGGTCAGTGGCGCCTATGGCCAATGATGGCTTAAGGACACAATTGACGGCGGGGCTGTTGCTGATCAGCGACGATAGCAGCCGACAGTGGAACAAAATAATCAAACTTCACTAAAATAGCGATTTCGATCCCACACTCAAAGATCCTCACAGTCTTCTGACGGTTGGAGCTTCGGCTTAGGCCAAGGGATGGTGCAAGGAAGAGGTCGAAGGCTTCGGTGACAATCGCCAACAGAGGAAAGGACCCAGAAAAAGAAAGAAAAATTGGCCAAAGATAGAGAAGAAAGCAGGTTTTTTCTTTTGATGGATTTTCCAACGAAATTGAAACCGATGATGGTGATTCCAAGCTTAAGCAAAGAGAAGAAAGATCAAGGCCTACCTTAGCTCTAGTGAGGGATTTGCTATGAATTCCGGTGGTCATAGTGAGCCCAATTGGTGATCTTCCAAGAGGAAAAGACTAGAGAGGGAAATGGTGGTAGCTGCGGCAAATCTCTGACGAGGAGAGCAAGAGGTTTGGGCCTCTCTTTGCACTAGAGAGGGAAATGGTGGTAGCTGCGGCAAATCTCTGACGAGGAGAGCAAGAGGTTTGGGCTGGGGAATTACACATGGGCCATCTAATAATTAGATGATCAGTCATGTTAGAAACTTTGTCTATGCCCATAAGTATTCTAGTCTTTGAGTTAACTCTACAGATAGCATCACCTCACACATACTAGTTTGAGATATGCATACACAATACAAGTCGATGCACGCTGATGAGGCTCTCTTGATTAACCATTCACGTAGTAAAAAACCAACCTTATTATGGCTCAAGCCAGTCTCATACAAGCACGCAGGCATGGAGTTTTCGCACAGGACATTAGGCTTCCCTTCACGTGACTCCAATGATCGTCAGATAAAAAAAAAAAATCAGATAAGCATGTATCTCCATGCTGCGAGCATGCACCATGCACATTTCTAAGAACACTTTCAGCATTTGAACATTTCTTATCCTTTTCATAGCAGTTTCATTTGTATTGCATTTCTTTAACCAAGGATGTGTTTGTCTCACGACCAAAATCAAAATTGAAATTGGAGCCGGAATGAAAATTGAAATTATCGTATCTCCTAAGGTGGTTGGTTGATGAGTAAAATTAAAATTAGAATGGAACTTGAATATTAGAAATATTTTCATTCTCTTTTAAAATTGAAATAAAAATAAAATTTATCTGGTCTGGAAGTTTCTCATTTCCAGAAACTCCTCCAATCAAACATGCCCCCAAAAGTCACAAAACATGCAAGGAGCATTTGAATAATCAGTTTCGGTTCGACATGTACTCTCTTTTATAAATGTGTTCTCGACTGCTAATTGTGCTTACATTAGTATTCATCCGTGTTGGGGGATACCCACCGACCGACCGACCGACTATCGGAAGGACCGACCGACCGACGGCCCGACCGACCGACTGACGGCCCGACCGACCGACCGACGGCCAGACCGACCAATTGACGGTTGGAGCGACCGACTGACGGATGCCATCACCGGCTAATTATCGGCTCACGACCGACTGAGGATATGTCGGACGCACCTTTTCCGACCGACTGAGCCCAGAAGTCTGATTGCCGACTCATGTAAGACTCTCCGACCATCGGAGGGGCCCGACGCCACTCGGCTGGCCACCGACTTAGGGTCGGTCGACTCCTCCAATCGTCGTACAGCCGCCAGACCTTGTCAGCTCTGACAGCGACATGCGGCACGGCTATCTAGGGGCATTGTCCCGCCGAGGGCATTGTCAACCCTGGTGATTTGACGGCCACACGACGACATGACACTTTCACGACGACTCTGACAGTCTACAGTGAGTTGACAGTTCCTCACTTGTCTGCGCCATTAATGACGACGCCATACCGTGCTCCACTATATAAACCGGAGAAGGCAACAGTGCAAAGGATCCGCTCCATCGCTCCCACTTCTCGACTTCGAATCCACAGGCTCGCTCCTCTCTCCCTCTCTCTCTCTCGATCGAGCTCTCTGTCTTCATTTCACTGTTGCCCAGTCACCTCTCTGACTTGACCGTCGGAGGGTCCCCGCCGGAGCCGCCTCCGGACAGTGCGGACTTCTCATTTTTGCAGGTGCACGCTCCCCGGCGATCGGGCGACGAGGCGATTGGCCGCAACAGATTGGCGTGCCAGGAAGGGGACAGCATGACAAAGACAAGAGCTCAACGATCGAGAATCACCGGATCAGCAAGGCGCTCTTCCCGCCGGGAAGAGGCCTCCCCGCCACCGTCGGCGGCAGAGCCCAGCTCTCCACACCCCGCGGTGACCACGGAGGCGCAGATTGCGGCCATCGTACGGCAGATGACCGTACTGACGGACGCAGTCAAGAGTCTCCAAAAGCAACCGGCGGCCCGCCCGATGCCCTCCAGGAGCAGCCGCCGACGACCGCGCCGATCCCCGTCGCCTCCATGCGAGCGCCCCCAACAGCGCTCCCACGGAGAAGACGGGGGACGACCATGGCGCGATGACCGACGGTCCCAGCGGCCCTCTCCTTCCCCGTTGGAACGGGCAAGGAAGGAGAAACGACCGCGCACGCCGTCGGCCTCTCTCTCAGAATCTTCCGGAGACTCCACTCCCGGGGTCTCCCAGCACCGACGAGCGGACGACTACGAGCGCCGGTTCGAGGAGATCGACCGCCGACTCGCCCAGTTGCAGATGGACGGCCAGAAGTCTTCGAACGACGTCGACTTCCAGACCGCCCAACCCCTCTTCCAACTGATCCTCGACGAGCCGATTCTCAGTCGGTTCAAAATACCACACGTGGAGCCGTACGACGGCTCCACCGACCCAGTCGACCACCTCGAGGGCTATAAAGCTCTCATGACGATTCAAGGGGCAACCGACGCTCTCCTTTGCATCGGCTTACTGATTCAAATTTGAATTTCAAATTTAAATGCATGCTGTTGTATCATATTTAGATCCTAGTGTAGGGTTAATTAGTATTAATTAATGAGATTAATTAATAATTTCGCTGTAAAATAGTAATTTTGAAAAAGTTTTAAAATTACCATTTTGCCCCTGCACTAAATTTTCGCTTCAATTGGTATCAGAGCAGATTCTAGAATATGATATACATATGCATGCGTAGATTAAGGTATAATCTATAAGTTTAAATTTGAAATTCAAAATTCAAAATTTGAAATTCAAAAAGATTTGAAATTTGAAATTTGAAATTTGTTAGAAGTTTCAAATTTGAAATTCAAAATTTGAAATTTGAAATTTGGTTGAAATCTCAAATTTGAAATTTGAAATTTGAAATTCAAAATTTAAAATTTGAAATTCAAAATTCAAAATTTGAAATTTAAAATTTGGTTGAAATCTCAAATTTGAAATTTGAAATTTAAAATTCGAAATTTGAAATTTGAAATTCAAAATTCAAAATTTAAAATTCAAAGATTGAAAATTCGAAATTTGAAATTTGGTTGAAATCTCAAATTTGAAATTTAAAATTTGAAATTTAAAATTTGAAATTTGAAATTCAAAATTTAAATTTTGAAATTTGTATATTTAGATATACATGATCCAAGTAGCAAGTAATCTAATTGGGTTGGTTGCCATGGCCGTCCGGTCATAGGAGAAAAGTAGGGTTTAAAGGCCCTCTCTTCCCATTCGATGGGGTCTCCTATGGCGGTAGGGGTGCCGATGCAATTATATCCCATGCCGATGAAGCAGCGAAAGGACTTAATTAAGAAATTTATCATGAATGTGTTAGATTAGATCTAAAAGAAAATTTATGATTTATTTTGAGTTATTTTCTGTTATGAAATGAGCAATAGAATTGCTGTTTATGAAATGTGCTGACCCGTTTGTGAAATGAGTTAACACATTTGGTGAACAGAAAATAAAATCTTTCAAATTTAAAAATTATTTTCAAAATGCCAAACCCTGACCCATCAGCCCAAGTACTTAATTAAAAGAATTAAGTGTTGTCTAGTAGGTCTAGAATTGTGAATTAAGACCTAAGATAATTGCATAAACTTTTGGGTCAATGGGTTAGATGAATTAGGTCCATAATTGGGTTAGACCTAAGGTTAGTTTAAAAAAATGGACTAATTGGAGTAATTGGTCAAATCTAATCAAAAGTTGAATTAGATTAGGTCAAGGATACTCTAGACTCAACTTCAATAGTTGTAGTTGAATGGGTCCATGTCTTTAACTAGACCAAGATGGACTTAATTCATGGCTATGCGGTGGAGCTCTATTTACTAAGTTGATCAAAATTAAAACTAATGAACCGGTTGGTGTCTAAGGTAAGTTCGGCAGTTTTGACCAGTGGTTCTTAAGCGGGAGCTACTCGAATTGATTCGATCATTGATGAGTTAATGGCAAATCCCCACCACTGATCTCACTTACCTGGCCAATCTGGTAAGTTAGATTTTGATTATATCACTTGGTGATTAGAGCTCACCCATGTCATTAGGTAAATCAGTATGACTGATTTAGGTGCTCCTAATGCCAGCTTTAATTAAATCCTTTTTAATCTAACTTGGTGAAGTCAGTGGGAGGATTGAAATTGGCTGGATGATTTCTTCTCTACTATTCTTTAATAAAATCCTCAAAAATTATTAGGTCCCTAAAATGATTAAGTTATAATGATAACTAAGTCATAGCCTCCCATTAAGTGAATGATAATGAGTCCATTAGTTCAATGATCATTGGAGGCCCAAAGGCCTGGTGCTCATTGGCTAATGAAATTATTATTCATAATATGATAATTTGATTGAGTCTTTCTGATGGTGGTTAGGTTGGCCGGCCAAAGTCGGGCCTGATCATTTATTGGTCCGATTCACTAAATTAAGTCATGTTAATGGTTGGACCTAACCAGATCTTTTCAGTGGAGGCCAAAGCCTACTGATTAGGTTCTGGGGCAAAATAAATTACTAAAAGTTGTTTAGAGAAACAACTGGTTAAGAACCTACCCATAGATGCACATGGGTTGACCAACCAAAGTTGGGCTCGTGTGTAGTCTGTGTGGATTCTAGTACCCATTAAGGAATTAAAGTAATTTCTCGAATTGGAGGATGAGGCTACCAGTTCGTAAAAATATTGGAAAAAACTTTAGACTAAAGTCCAAGTCTTTAGTATTAATTTATGTACTAATAGAGGTCTCGTTTTCCTTTAAGCAGTTATGGCCACTATCCTGTCGCTCCGGTCATTATTAGATAATGACAAGCTCATGGGACCCAATTTCGATAGCTGGTATCGAAAATTAAAAATCGTCTTTGAGCATGAACGGATCCTTTATGTAGTAACGGATTCAGCACCTGAGAAGCCAGCTCCGAACGCTAGTAAAGCGATCCGAGACACTTACTTGAAGTGGCTCAATGACCGCACTACCGTTCGATGTATTATGCTGGCAGCAATGAATGACGAGTTCAGCTGAAGGTTTGAGAACGTCCAGCCACAGGAGATGCTTCAAATGTTGAACGACTCCTTTGGCACGCCTGACGACGTTGAAAGGCACAAAACTAGTTGTGCTATTTTCAATGCTCGGATGAGGGATGGGGCCTCAGTCACTGATCATGTACTGTATATGATCGAGATGATTGAGCGCCTAAGCAAATTGGGCTTTCCTCTGCACGAGCAGCTCGGTAAGGATGCGATCCTTAATTCCTTGCCCAAGTCCTTCCTCCCATTCCTTACTCATTTTCGAATGACAAAGCCTGCAGTAAACTACCACGGATTGTTGGGGTTGCTGCAGAACTTTGAGAAGGATCACCAACTCCATAAGGAGTCGGTGAATGTAGTGGGAGGGTCTTCTTCTCGTCGTCAACCCTTTGGGAAGGGGAAGAAGAACAAGAAGAAGAAAAATAAGAAGGTGCAATCTCATGCTAGGACAGTAGCACGGGGTCAGACCAAGAAGCGCAAGCATGACCAGAGCCAGGCGGAGTGCTTCTTTTGCAAGAAGCACGGGCATTGGAAGAGGAACTGTCCTCAATACATTGCCTCACTGGACCCGAACAGGCCAAAGAAGAAGCAAGGTAATTATATGATAACTCCTTGCAACTTTTCGATTTGTGATACTACTGCCTGGGTATTGGATACCGGAAGCCCTTATCATATTTGTAATTCGATGCAGGGTCTGCAGGTCAGTAGGAGATTTGATGAAGACGAGAGGTTCCTGAATGTTGGAGATGGAAGCAAAGTTCCAGTTCTAGCTTTAGGAATCATGAGTCTTGTAATCAATTCTCGTAATGTAATTCTGAGTGAATGTCACTATTGTCCAAGTTTTTTATTAAATATTATTTCTGTAGGCCTTTTGGCCATGTACGGTTATGATTTTTTAATAAAAGAAAATATTTACAATATCATTTTGAATGGTGTTACAATATTTGTTGGACAATTAAATAATGGAATTTACTTACTATCACAGCCTGTTAATGTGGTTCAAAAAATTTGGTAAACGCTCTAGAATAGATAATGTGTCAGAAGTCTACCTTTGGCACTGTAGGCTAGGTCATATCAATAAGAACAGGATAAACAGGTTGGCTCAAGAAGAAATTCTTGAAGTTAGTGATTGTGAATCACTTCCAACCTGTGAGTCCTGTCTTCTTGGAAAGATGACCAAGTCACCTTTTACTGAAAAAGGTGAGCGAGCCAGTGAACTCTTAGGTCTGGTACATTCTGATGTATGTGGACCCATGAGCTCAAGTGCAAGAGGTGGATTTTTCTACTTCATAACCTTCACAGACGACCTATCTAGGTATGGGTATGTCTATTTAATGAAGCATAAGTCGGAATCATTTGAAATGTTCAAACTATTCCGAAATGAGGTAGAAAAATAAACTGGAAAGTGTATTAAAACTCTTCGATCTGATCGAGGAGGTGAATACCTTTTCAATGAGTTTCTGACGTATCTAGAGGAGAATGGGATTCTCTCTCAGTGGACTCCTCCTGGAATTATACGGTAACCATATTCACGTAGGTTCTGAATGTTGCGATTGCGATTATTCGACCTATCCGGTCGTCGGGTACCATTACTAGATGGTCACTTCGATTAGTACAGAAATTGGTTCCTGTGCTACCGGCTTAGGTTCGAACCTGCAGGGTCACACACATTAGAGGTTCCTTTCTGATCTGATGGCTGATTATGAGTCTTATCTATCTGGGACTCTATGATTGAGAATTAGGATTCTCTAATCATGAGTTCCACACATTTTGGGTACCGGGATCAAAATTTTGAATTTCGAAATTTTGAATTTGAAATTTGAACTCTTTTATCAGGGTTTCATATCGATGGTCTCTGATGCCTGATTGCCCATCGGATTTGGACTCAACATTTATGAGAGGTTTAATTAGTGATTTAATCACTAATTAACTCAATTTGATTGAGTAATTATTTTTGGATCAAGTCCAATTGAATTGGATTCAGTTTGGATTGACCCGATTAGGTTAAATGTTGACCTAATCGCTAAGGTGGTTTAGTCCCTGATTTGATCAGGGGTTAGGTTTAGTTAATTCTTGATTTGATTAAGATTTTATTAAGCCTAATTAAGTCTAATTATATTGGATTTAATTTGGTCTAATTGTGCTCAACCTATTTTAAACTAGGTTGGCTCAATTTGAATCAAACCACCTTGTTTTAAATTCCCTGCGTCACCCAACTTCCTTGCACCCATTTGAATTCACGAGAAGAAACTTCATGTGAAATTTTTCTCACGCAAAATCCTTCCCCACGTCCTCATTTGTGCGCCATATGGATGGATAAAATAATTAGTTAGCCATTCAAATTCAAAGCATGTTTGAATTTGAATGGATAACTTATCACTTGTCCTTTCATCCTTATCCATTTTGTGCGCCACATTACTTACACGAGAAAATGTTTCTCGTGAAACTTTTTCCACGCACAAATAGCCACGCCCCTTCTCTTCTCACGCCCAAAAGGATAGGGATAAGTTGGTTTTTGTTTGAATTCAAATTTGATTTGAATTCAAATGTGTAACCTCTTGTCTTTATCCTCTCACGCGGATAAGACACGTTCGACGTTATTTTAAAAAGAGGAGAAAGGTGGGACGTGCGTAGAAAAATTAGGAGAGAAACTTTGGGGCGTGAGGAAGGCTTCTACGTAAGGTGAAGGTTCAAAACCTTCCGAGAGAAAAAGAAAGAAAAGAGAGAAAATTGGGCGCAGGGTTTTTGGTGTGTACCCTAGGGTTTCTACCTAGGGTTCGGGAAGTGAGATTGGTGTGCCACGAGTGTCGTGAGTCCACCAAATTTCAGAGAGAGATCCATCAGCCTCTCAAGTAATTGTGCAGATGATCCGGAGCATCCGAGAAGTCAGCACACATCGATCGAAGGAGTTCGATCAACATCTGCCATCAAAAGAGTGAAATCACGAACTAGCATTCGTGAGGAGCTGATTAGACGGGAGCTTCGTGTGGACGATCCGCAGAGGCCAGACAGTTGGGTGGCTACGACGTGATGATCAGAGCCCTCCGACGGTGATCAGATTGCGGTGATCGACTACCCGCAAAAGGTGATGTGTTCTGAACACAGTACTGTAAAACGTTTACTGATTCAAATTTGAATTTCAAATTTAAATGCATGCTGTTGTATCATATTTAGATCCTAGTGTAGGGTTAATTAGTATTAATTAATGAGATTAATTAATAATTCTGCTGTAAAATAGTAATTTTGAAAAAGTTTTAAAATTACCATTTTGCCCCTGCACTAAATTTTCGCTTCACGACGACCCCCGCCGACTGAAGAAGCGGCGAACAATCAGCCAACGGCCGGAGTCATCAACATGATCTCCAAGCGGCTGGGCCCGGGGACGTCTGCGGGAGGGGAGCCGACGAAAAAGCTACGCCCGGACGACGTAATCACCTTTACGGAGGACGACGTTCGGGGCATCCAAACTCCCCACGACGACGCTGTTGTTGTGTCGGCAACAATAGCCAATTATGATGTAAAACGAATTTTTGTTGATAATGGAAGTTCAACGAATGTTTTGTTTTACTCGACCTTCTCCCAAATGCAACTGTCAACTGACCGACTTAGGAGGGTCTCCGTGCCCCTGATCGGCTTTGCCGGAGACTCTGTCACGACAGAGGAAGAAATTACCCTGCCCGTGACGGTCGGCACCGAACCACGGCAAAGCACGATCCACCTAACTTTCGTGGTCGTCCAAGTCCCTTCGGCTTACAACGCCATACTTGGACGACCCGGACTGAACGCCCTCAAGGCGGTCGTCTCGACGTACCATCTCCTTGTTCGATTCCCGACCAAAAATAGAATCGGGGAGATGCGCGGAGATCAACAGCTCGCCCGACGATGCTTCCAAATCTTCGCTCAAAGCGATGAGTCAAGGGGTTCTCTGACGATCGACAAGCTGGACCAACGGGAGGAGGAAGAACGAGGTTCGCCGGCCGAGCAGCTCGAGGCGATCCCGATAGGAGAAAATCCCGACAGGAAAGTTTGGGTCGGGTCTCAATTGCCCGATACCGAACGACGCCGACTGACGGAGCTGCTGACGGCCAATGCCGACATATTTGCTTGGTCGGCAGCAGATATGTCGGGCATCCCCCAGAAACAATAACCCACCGACTCAACATCGACCCGACGATGAGACCGGTGAGGCAGAAGAAAAGGTCCTTCGCTCCAGAAAGGCAGAGGGCCATCGACGAAGAAGTAGACAAGCTACTCGAAGCAGGCTTCATCCGAGAATCCACGTATCCTGATTGGCTCGCCAATGTTGTCATGGTTAAAAAAGCCAACGGAAAGTGGAGGATCTGCATCGACTACACCGACCTCAACCGGGCCTGCCCAAAGGATAGCTTTCCACTTCCCAAGATCGACCAGTTGGTGGATGCGACGTCCGGATTTTGACTGCTCAGCTTCATGGACGCCTTCGTCGGGTACAACCAGATCCGAATGGCGCCTGAAGACGAGGAGCATACTGACTCCCAAGGGCCTCTACTGTTATCGAGTGATGCCCTTCGGGTTGAAGAACGCCGGCGCCACCTACCAGCGACTCGTCAATAAGGTCTTCAAAGACCAGATCGGGCGCAACATGAAGGTGTACGTGGACGACATGCTGATGAAAAGCACGCAGATCCCGGACCATGTTCAGGATCTCGAGGAGACCTTCCGCACCCTTCGACGACACCGAATGAAGCTCAACCCGACCAAGTGTGCTTTTGGGGTGACCTCAGGGAAGTTCCTCGGATTCCTCGTTTCTCAGAGAGGGATTGAGGCCAACCCTGAGAAGATAAAGGCAATCCTCGACATGCGTCATCCGAACACCAAGAAGGAGGTCCAACAGCTGAACAAAAAAATTGTCGCTCTTAGCCGATTCATTTCTCGATCAGCTGAAAGGTGCCTCCCGTTCTTCAAAACTTTGCGTCACGCAAATGGGTTTTCTTGGTCGGATGAGTGCCAACAGCCCTTCGAAGACCTGAAGAGGTACTTGGCTTCCCCACCGCTGCTCGTAAAGCCGCAGGTCGGGAAAATCCTGTATCTCTATTTGGCCACATCTTCTGAGGCGATCAGTTCGGTGCTCGTTCGAGAAAATGAGTGACGAACCCATCAGCCTATCTACTACACCAGCAAGGTGCTCCACGGCACAGAGGCCAGATATTCAGAGACGGAAAAGATGATTTTCGCCCTGACCGTCTCCGTGCAACGACTCCGTCCATACTTCCAGGCCCATGCCATAGTGGTGCTCACCAACCAGCCCCTGAGGGCGATACTGCGCCGACCCGACACATCTGGACGACTCGCGAAGTGGGCGATGAAGCTGAGCGAGTTCGACATTCAGTATCGACCAAGGCCTGCCCTGAAAGCTCAGGTCTTGGCCGACTTCATCGCCGAATGCCCGACAACCGACCAAGGGTCGGGAGCTGAAGACCCAGGACGAGATGCGGTCTCTGAGCCAGACCCGATCTCCACCTGGGTACTCCACATCGACGGAGCCTCAAACGTTCAGGGAAGCGGGGCCGGGCTCCTGCTCACGAATTCGGAAGGGGTGGTCACCGAGTACGCCCTCCGGTTCGACTTCAAGGCCTCCAACAATCAAGCCAAATACGAGGCACTCCTCGCCGGCTTGAGGATGGCAAGGGAGCTGGGCGTCGACAGCCTCCGGGCATTCTCCGACTCTCAGCTGATCGTAGGACAGGTCAAGGGCGAATTCGAGGCGCGAGATCCGACCATGGTCAAGTACCTTCAGAAAGTGAAGGACCTCGTGACACGCCTCAAGTATTTCGAAATTTCCCACATCCCTAGGTCGGAGAACGCCCGTGCTGACGCACTCTCCAGACTGGCGACTTCGGCCTTCGACTCCTTGGGTCGGACGTTTGTGGAAAACCTCGAGCACCCGAGCATTGATCGGGTCGACGAAGTACTGCAGCTGACATCCGAACCAAGTTGGATGGACCCGATCGTCCGGTATCTGACCAACGGGATCAGTCCCGAAGATCCCACGGAGGCCAAGCGACTCCGATGGTCGGCCTCACAATATGTCATCATGGACGGCCGACTCTACAAAAGGTCGTTCTCCCTTCCCCTGCTTAGGTGTTTGGGACCGACCGACGCCGACTACGCTCTCCGAGAGGTTCACGAAGGAATTTGCGGGAATCACCTGGGGGGCAAGTCCCTGGCCTACAAGGTCCTGCGACAAGGTTATTACTGGCCTACCATGAAGAGGGATGCAGCCGAGTTGGTCCGGAGGTGCGAGCCATGTCAAAAGTATGCCAACATTCAACACCAACCGGCCAGCCAAATTGCCCCTATTGTCGCTCCGTGGCCCTTCGCCCAGTGGGGGGTCGACATTCTCGATCCTTTTCCACCAGCGTCGGGCCAGAGGAAGTTCATCGTTGTCGCCATCGATTACTTCACCAAGTGGGTGGAGGCCGAACCATTGGCGCAGATCACCGAGCGAAAGATGGAGGACTTTATCCAGAAATCCATCATCTTCAGGTTCGGATTGCCGCACACCATCATCACCGACAACGGACGGCAGTTCGATAACCAGGACTTCAGGGACTTCTGCACCAGGTTCCACATCAGGCACCGACTGACTTCAGTCGGGCACCCCCAGTCCAACGGTGAGGTCGAGGTGACCAACCGAACCTTGCTCCACAGACTCAAGACCCGACTGAACGAAGCCAAAGGTCTCTGGGTCGACGAGCTAGGCTCCATTCTGTGGGCTTACCGAACGACACCCCGCGTTTCGACCGAAGAATCGCCTTTCAGTTTGGCCTATGGAACTGAGGCCATGATCCCGCTCGAGATTGGACTGCCATCTTCAAGAGTCGAGCGGTACCAAGAGCCGGACAACTCCGAGAGTCGGAGGGCCGACCTAGACCTCCTCCCCGAACTACGGGACGAGGCCCAAATTCGCATGGCTTCGTAACGACAGAGGATCGCTCGGTATTACAACGCCAAGGTCAGACCGAAGCTTTTCAGGCCTGGCGACTTGGTCTTGAGGAAGGCAGAAGTGTCGAAGCCCTTGGACCAAGGGAAGCTGGCCCCCAATTGGGAAGGACCCTACAAGGTAGCAGACACCTACGGTCCGAGAGCCTACCGACTAGAGACCCTTGAGGGGAAACCCATTCCCCGAACTTGGAACGCCGACAACTTGAAGCTGTATTACCAGTGAACTTTGTAATTCAATAGTCGGAATACAAATTCAGTTTGAAGGTTCGGAGTTTTAACTCTTCGACTAATGATCGGTGCTCATCAAGGTCAAGCCCCGACGTGACGATGTGGACTTAGTGTCCTCTTGGAACCAACGGCCTTATCGCCGATGATCCATCGGACTCCTGTGAGGACCGACTCATCTACATGGACGGGAGTTGACACTCCTTCGACGATGCATCGGACCCTTACAAGGACCGATGAACTCTTATTGACGGGAGTTGACACTCCTTCGACGATGCGTCGGAAACTCACAAGGACCGATGAACTCTTATTGACGGGAGTTGACACTCCTTCGATGATGCATCGGACCCTTACAAGGACCGATGAACTCTTATTGACGGGAGTTGACACTCCTTCGACGATGCGTCGGACCCTTACAAGGACCGATGAACCCTTATGGATGGGAGTTAATACTCCTTCTACGGTCGAACTTTCGGACCAAACCATCGGCCGACAAGCCGATCGGGCCCCGACCAAAGAGAGGCGAAAAGCCTACGCGACTGTCGTCGCGACTCCCGACCAGGCTACGGCCAGTCGAAGGATATTCGGCTTACCACCATCTATCGCACAACGCGACCTTAGTCGTATCCACGACTTGCTGACCGACTTACGGCCGGCTGGACGATATTCGGCTTACTACCGTATATCGAAAGACACAAAGCGAATACCCGACGCAAGAGCATGGGGATCCGACTTGTTGTCGTACCCCCGACACTGCGCCGGACGACATTCGACTGATCGCGTCCATGGAAGCCCGACTACCGAACCTTTGCCAGGTTCGGTCGGCTCCCGACTCAACAAGACGCGCCCGACTGATGAGCTCGACTATCAGAAGCCGACCCAAAGTCGGGACTTACCCTTTCTTCGTAGCGGCACGAGTTGCCGAACGTCCTACCGACTTATGTGAGTTAGCGACTTACACAAGTTAATGACTCACTAAGGCATTCGACTGGAAGAAGGAGACAAAGGGAAAACAGAAGAAATTTTCATTCAAAATTTTCATTCAAAAAGTACAAAGTCGGATCGAAGTCCGATTACATGTATTTCAAAAAAACAGAAAAGTAAAGGAAAGTCGGTATGGCCCGATCACCCATCTGAGTCGATCTCCTCGACCGACGGGAGATCGGGGATGACTGGCGTGTCGGCCACAAGCAGAGCTGGGTCGACGGCTGAAGCCGGTCCTTCGGTCGGCGGGGGACTGGCAGTCGGCGCCGCTTCCTCCGGGATGACTTCCTCCGCAGCAACTACGCCTCCCGACAGTTGGTCGGCCATCTCCTCGGTGGCTTCCTCCTCGGCCCCCGGTGGGACGATGCTGCTAAGGTCAAGCTCCGGATACAAGGCCCGGACTGCCTCCCGACCGTCCTCGTACCCCACCCGGTACGAGGCGAAATCCGACTCGAGCATCTCCTCCCGATATTGGTCGGAGACCCTGAAGTCTTCAACCGCCCGGTCGGCCGCCTCCCTCGCCGACCTTGCCTCTTCCTCCGCTCGGCCGAGCGATTCCTTCGCCGACTCCGCCTCCACCTTTGCTATGTCGGCGTCGGCTTGGGCGATCGAGAGTTCCTCCTCGGCCTTGGCGAGCTTCTCCAGGCTCACCCGAAGCTGCTCGCGCTCCCCTTGGAGTTCGGCGGTGGCGCCGTCCCGTTCGTGCCGAAGGCGACGCACGGCCCGACCCTTATGTCTGGCCTCCTTCTTGGCCGACCTAAGTTCGGACCCAAGCCGAGAGACCTCGTCTACTAACTTGGCCTCCCGGTCGGCCGATTGCTGAAGGTGGTCGGCCAACATCGCCCTCTCGGCTTCGGCCGCCGCCGACCTCTCCTTATAAGCGGCCCGGACATTGCCGAACCTCCGGTACCCGGCCTCCAGTTCCGACATTGTATAGATTAGCTGCCGATCGCGAATGCTTCGTCAGGATCACATAACAAGAAAAAATTCTAAGGAAAAGAAAAGGTGATGCGAAGCTTACCTCGACCATAGTCGGATAGAACCTGGACAGCATCTCGATTACTTGCCGAGATCTCAGTGACTCAACATCGGCTGGAAGAAGAATCCCCTGGCACAACCTCCTCGCCAGGTTGTGGTCGGCCAACGCCGACGCGCCTTCGGGGTACTGTGCGCTGGGCAGCACGGATCGGCTCCCCGACCTTGTCTCGTCCGTGGGGTCCATCGGGGCTTTCCCTCGATCGGCTGCCCCGACCGACAAAACCGGCAGCGAGGGGATGCTCGAAGTAGAACCAGCACCCCCCGCTGCGGCCACAGACGCCGCCGGATGATGTTCGGATTCCCGAACTACATCCGGCTCCACCGCCTCCGGTGATGCCGCCGACGTTCCTTCGGCCGCTTCACCCATCGACCTCTCCTCCGAACGCGTCGCCGGAGCCGCGAGCGCGATGATGGGCTCGGATTGATCGGTCACCGACGCTTCGATGATCGGCGCCGCTGGAGCAGGCTTCTTCGGGGGGCGCGAAGGTCCGGCCCCCGATGCTGGCCTCTTCCTCGTCGCGAATTGCCGAATCTCCACGTCTGTCGGCCGCATTCTTGGAGGTGTCCCTGCAATACCGACAAAGGTGTTAGCTAAAGGACCGGACTAAGGGTCGGATGAAAAGGAGACCGAAAAATCGGACGATACCTAGTCGGGGGACCAAGCTTAAGCCGGCGTCATAGAGAGCTTGTTCGGTAACAAGCTCCCTCTGCTTCGGGACCGACATATCTTTTAGTCGGTGGAAGTCCTCCCGGTCGTCCGCTTCCACCCGACTGTTGTCATTAGCTTCGGTTCGGGGCACGCCCCAATGAGAAGGAAAGCCCCAAGAAGACGGAGAAGAAACAAAGAAGAATTGGTTCTTCCACCCATGAATGGACGATGGAAGACCGGTGATGAAAGAAAGACCCTTCCGGGGGTTGAAGAGTCATCACCCTCGGGCTTTAGGGTGGGGTCGGAGCACAAAAAAGGCCCGGAAGAGAGAAATGCGAGGGTTTGTTGGCAAAAGCTGACACAACAAAGCAAAACTGATGATGAGACGGACTGAGTTCGGTGCTAGTTGCGCCAGACAGAGTCCGTAATAGTTCAGAAGATTTCGGATGAACTCCGGAATCGGGAGCCGAAGACCTGCGCGGAGGTCCTCGACATAAAGCGCCAGCTGACCAGGCGGAGGGCTGTTAACCCGACCACTGGCCCCTGGGGCGGACAGTTGAAACTGCTCCGGGATGCAGTATTGTTCCCGAAGCCGATCAACATTCGGCCCTGAAAGCAAGGAAGCCTCATCTTCCGGAGTCGAGCGGGAGTCGTCAGTCGGGTTCCCCGACCGAGCTCCCTGAGTCGGATTCCTGGCCATTGCACCGGAACCGAATGAGGAAGAAACAGAGAAGAAGAAGAAACGGAGGAGAAGAAGAAGGTGAGGAGGACGAAGAGGAGACCACGAACCGGAGGAGCTCTTCTGGAAGCAAGAAAGCTCTGCCCGCGACGACTGAGAAATCGCCCGGACAGAGTTTCGACAGTAAAATGGCAATGGTGGGGTCTTGGGTCCGAGGGGTCCTATATATATAGGCCCGACCGACGGCCAAGATGACTCCGCGCCGACCGAAGCTCCATGGATGCGCGACACGTGGCGACCTCCGAGTGGCTGAGGATTCGGCGCGCCCCGTCCCGGGACGGCCGCACCGCCCATATTAAATACGGGGGGGCGCCGGCCAACCACCTTCGACACGCGGCACGCGCGGACGCGGTTCCGCATTTATGCGCCCACGCCGATTCGCGTTCCCGATGGGACGCCTGACAGCGCCCCACACTCCCACGATCGGCGCCGGATATCCCGTCGTCTGACGTCGTATCGTCCGGCGCCCGATCTTCTGACACTGACGTAACGTCTGACGACGACAAGACGCGACGTCTGACACCTGACGCCGACATGACTTCTGACACCGACTAGACGTCCAGATCGCTTGGCATTTATGAGGCATCCGATATCGGATCAGCCGGCGGTACGGTCGGGTCTGTGCATACGACAACCCCACTCCTAGTCGCCTGGGATTGCTGCCCGAGTAAGAGCATCGGCCAGCTCACCATCCGACTTAGGAGTGGAGGGGGGCAACTATTGGGGGATACCCACCGACCGACCGACCGACTGCCGGAAGGACCGACCGACCGACGGCCTGATCGACCGACTGACGGCCCGACCGACTGACGGCCCGACCGACCGACCGACGGCCGGACCGACCGATTGGCGGTCGGAGCGACCGACTGACGGATGCCATCACCGACTAATTATCGGCTCACGACCGACTGAGGATATGTCGGACGCACCTTTTCCGACCGACTGAGCCCAGAGGTCTGATTGCCGACTCATGTAAGACTCCCCGACCATCGGAGGGGCCCGACGCCACTCGGTTGGCCACCGACTTAGGGTCGGTCGACTCCTCCAATCGCCGTACAGCCGCCAGATCTTGTCAGCTCTGACAGCGACATGCGGCACGGCTATCTAGGGGCATTGTCCCGCCGAGGGCATTGTCAACCCTGGTGATTTGACGGCCACACGGCGACATGACACTTTCACGGCGACTCTGACAGTCTACAGTGAGTTGACAGTTCCTCACTTGTCTGCGCCATTAATGACGGCGCCATACCGTGCTCCACCATATAAACCGGGGAAGGCAATAGTGCAAAGGATCCGCTCCATCGCTTCCACTTCTCGACTTCGAATCCACAGACTCGCTCTTCTCTCCCTCTCTCTCTCTCGATCGAGCTCTCTGTCTTCATTTCACTGTTGCCCAGTCACCTCTCTGACTTGACCGTCGGAGGGTCCCCGCCGGAGCCGCCTCCGGACAATGCGGACTTCTCATTTTTGCAGGTGCACGCTCTCCGACGATCGGACGACGAGACGATTGGCCGCAACAATCCGTAAATTTTCATTGTTACATCTATTATTAATCATCCTAAATACGCATTCTTGGTACCACCGGATTCTTAGTACCCGTCCACAGTATTAAGACGTCAGTCCGCAGCTCTTCGGGCAAGCGAAGCTTGGAGCACACGCAGTCAAAATTAATTATCGTCCCATGTCCTCTCAAAGGGGCGATGGCTCTTGGAAGCTCTTGCGAGCCACTTCATTTATATACAAATCCACCTCTTCTTCTTTTTGTCCAACCATCGCAGCTACAGTTGTCTTTGGTGCCCTTTTTCTGTCCGACCACATATTGATAGATAGATAGATCATTCCCAACCGAAGGCCGACGGAGGTTAACTGTATAATTACCCAACTACCCCTCTTTCAAGTGTCACAGTAAATCATCGATCCAGCTGAACTGTCTCGGATCTTACGCCTTTTTTTTTTTTTTTTTTTGCAAATTAATTCTGCATCTCCATTCGCAAATTAATGCTAGGTTGCATCTCCATTTCATAAGCATAGGTCTGCCCCTGGGTCTTGCTGACAGTTTGATTAGAGCTTCGTCATGTGGTGTACGTTTCATGTTATAACAAATTACGAAGCAGGTATTTAGATCACATGTATTAAGAATAAAAATTTGAAATAACGATATTATTTTATTACAAAGGCTATTATATAACAAAAACAAGGGTGGAGTTGCACACTAGATGAATAATTTTCTTAAAATTAACATGTAGGATAATTTTTTATTCAGTAATAGCAATCTGGAAAACAACCTCATTATTCGTTTGTTATCAATAATTTTATCTATTATAATGATGAATACCGCATTTCATAACGGTTACCAGTTCATTAATAAAGGTTGAAGATAATCTGAGTATAGACAGAGTTGAATAGTATTGAGAAATCTAAACGGTCAATTACGGTTTTAGATAAAAGCCGTTACTCTCCCATCACGGCGCCACGGAAACCTTGCCACCTTAATAAAGAATAAATTAACAAAGGCATCCTCCTATGAATTAATTAATAAAACATGAAATAGAAAAGGGCATCACTGTAATTTAGCTGAGACGATCACTACGCGACGCTGGCCTTTCGAAGCATCCAAGAGCCCAACCCTCAACTCCTCTTCTCGCCCTCCCCGCTCGGTCGCCCGCCCGCCCGCAGCCAAAGAAGAGCCGCACTACTAAAGAAGAGCCTCCCGGCTTCCTCATGGCCAAACCACACCAAGCCACGGGGCTCGATACCACCACCACCATTAAGAATGGCGTCTTCCACATCTCTCCAGCAGTTCCTGACCCCGCCGGTGCGGTCCCGGCGACTGCGGCGGGCGAGAGGTTGGGTGAGGGCGGCCGCGACGACAGAGACGGCGGGAGCGGGGGTGGAAACGGAGAGGCTGGAGGCGAGGGTGGAGGAGAAGGGTGGGGGATACTGGGTGCTGAAGGAGAAGTATCGGGCGGGGATAAATCCTCAGGAGAAGATTAAGTTGGAGAAGGAGCCGATGACGCTGGTGATGCAGGACGGCATCCGCGAGCTGGCTGTCACCCCGCTGGAGGACATCGACAAGTCCAAGCTCTCCAAGGACGACATCGACGTCCGGCTGAAATGGCTCGGTCTCTTCCACCGCCGCAAGCACCAGTGTACTCTCTCTCTCTCTCTCTCTCCCCCTCTCCCCCTTAGTTTTCGTAATAACATTGGATTAATGCATGCCAGCCTGCATTAGGTACCAGGTTTCGTTCTTGATCTGTAGAGTAATGAACAGTTTCTAGATCTCGTTTGGCTGCGAAATAACTCGGGATAATTGACGGAATAAGGATCTACTTTACTGTTATGTATATTTTTGCGGATAATTTTATTCCAGTCAAAAGAAGGTATTGCTTGACAGACAACATTATTAAGCGACGATCGAGCACCTTTATTATAGATGCAGATATAAGTACCTAGATTTTTATAAATGCATTAAAAAATAAATATTTAATCTACAGTCTCTAGTTGCTAAAGTGTTATTAGAGATCCCCGGTTCAGGATTTCGGGGTGTTATTTTTTTTTCTTTTTGGTTGAAAATTGACCTTATTGATGTCAATTTGCCGATACGGACATACAGGGACAAGTCAAACTCTTATATTCTGTCCTACAATTACAGCTACCAGAACTAGTTTTGACTACCAAAACTGGCTTTTCCGAAGGGGCAAATAACACCCGACCTCCTGGCTCTTGCCCATGCTCAAAAGCCGTTTTTGTTTCCACTTGTGGTGGACGGTCGCTGTGCTGGTCAATATCCCATTTAGAAAACTTTCTTAAGAGAAAACAAATTAAAATAATAAATTTATGTAGGTGCAGTGAACTTCTCGCATCAAAAAATATTAAAATTATAAAATTTAAACCGTATCGAGTCGAAACAGGAGAGTTTTCAATATAATCATAAAATATTTTTTCTTCTCAAAATTGGCTGACGAAGAAGTCTCCTTAATTAGCTACATATCCGACAATTGGTAGATCTTTTCAGGCCTAAATATGTATTTTTTTTAAAAAAAAAATTCTCTTTCTTTAATTTAAAATAAACTCAATAACGAGGCGAATTGGTGCGGCAAATCCATTAATTTAAAACGGAGTCGAGCAAATTTTAAAATTATGAATTACAAATCTTAACGTTTTGGCCGTGGGAGCATGATGGAATTGCAATTTTAAGAAATTGGGACGTTATTTTGGGTGGCAGATGGGCGGTTCATGATGCGGCTGAAGCTGCCGAACGGGGTGACGACGAGCGAGCAGACGCGGTACCTGGCGAGCGTGGTGGAAGGATACGGCCCGGAGGGCTGCGCCGACGTGACCACCCGGCAGAACTGGCAAATCCGCGGCGTCCAGCTCCCGGACGTCCCGGCCATCATGCAGGGCCTCGCCGGAGTGGGTCTCACCAGCCTCCAGAGCGGCATGGACAACGTCCGCAACCCCGTCGGCAACCCACTCGCCGGCATCGACCCCCACGAGATCATCGATACCCGTCCCTTCACCAACCTCCTCTCCGCCTTCGTCACCGCCAACTCCCGCGGCAACCCGGCAGTCACCAACCTGTAAGTAGTCCTCCCATTCTCCCATAATTAACCGAGCTACTTTTGTCCTTCAAGCTAGTAAGCTGAATACCACACATACCGATGCTATGCACGCTAAAACTTCGGCAATATCGATCATGAGAGACATACGCACAACCGATATTGGGGTCAATTAACTGTTAACATGAGGCAATTCACCACGCAAAAAGAAAAAGGGTGGTATTGCTGTTGAAGACGAAAGCTATATATATATATATATATATATATATATATATGAACACACCTGCTTGTGGCTTCTCATGTGCTTTAGGAGGGTAATATTATTTGGTAGCTAAATCCATGTTTCCGTCCGACCAGGCCAAGGAAATGGAATGTTTGTGTCGTCGGTTCTCATGATCTTTACGAGCATCCTCACATCAATGATCTTGCCTACATGCCTGCCATGAAGAATGGAAAGATTGGTTTCAATCTGCTGGTGGGTGGATTCTTTAGTCCCAAAAGATGTGCAGAGGCAGTGCCCCTGGATGCTTGGGTCCCAGCAGATGATGTGATCCCTGCGTGCAAGGCAGTCCTCGAGGCTTACAGAGATCTCGGCAGCAGAGGGAATAGGCAGAAGACCCGAATGATGTGGCTCATTGATGAACTGGTGAGTTCGGTTCCTAGGAACATGAGGAATCATGATATGTGAAATCCTCATCGATGATTCCAGTGTTTTTATCTTTGAACTTGAAATCTTCCAGGGGATAGAAGTATTCAGGTCGGAGGTCGAGAAGAGGATGCCAATGCAAGAGCTAGAGCGGGCTTCAGGAGGGGATCTGGTGCAGAAGCAATGGGAAAGGAGGGACCATCTTGGAGTTCACCCCCAGAAGCAAGCAGGCCTCTCCTTTGTGGGTCTTCACATCCCAGTTGGCAGGGTCCAGGCCTCCGACATGTTCGAGCTAGCCCGGCTGGCAGATGAGTATGGCTCCGGTGAGCTCCGCCTTACCGTCGAGCAGAACATCATCATCCCCAACATCAAGGACTCACGAGTCGAGGCATTGCTCGATGAGCCACTCCTAAAGAAGTTCTCCCCGGAGCCTTCTCTTCTGATGAAAGGATTGGTGGCGTGCACGGGCAACCAGTTCTGTGGGCAGGCTATCATTGAAACAAAGGCAAGGGCTATGAAGGTGACTGAGGAGGTGGAGAAGAGGGTGTCGGTGGAACGGACGATCAGAATGCATTGGACCGGCTGCCCGAACAGCTGTGGACAAGTGCAGGTGGCAGACATTGGCTTCATGGGGTGCATGACAAAGGATGCAGAAGGGAAGGTGTGCGAGGGAGTGGATGTATACTTGGGTGGGAGAATTGGGAGTGATTCCCATCTGGGGGACCTGTACAAGAAAGGGGTGCCCTGCAAGGACTTGGTTCCCTTGGTTGCAGACATTCTGGTGAAGCACTTTGGGGCAGTCCCCAGAGTAAGGGAGGAAGACGAAGAAGAGCTTGGTGGAGACTAATCTTTGCTGATGCCATGTGGCTTTCCCTTTAGCAAACAAATAATTGTAAAGGTCAAATGTGTCTTATCAACCCCATTTTCGGTGGGCCTTCCTGTTATAAAAAAAACAATATGTTTCATTTATTTTATGCAATACTTCTCCTCGGAAAGATGTGGTTATGTGGTGTTCTTCCCCCTTGCTTGGCCCCAACAAACCAAATGTCTTCAAAATGCTGTCTAGGTTAATGTGTTAGATCGCATCGTGCCGGCTATTACGGTACACGGCGTGATATTTCTTAATATGCAACAGTTCAGCTTCTAATATTTTGGTTAAACGATATTTTTATTCTCTTATCTTTTTACTCTTTTGCCTTTTCGTTTGAACTCTCTATCTATTTATTACAAATATGAGATATTCGAATCCACATTTCTCAGTATAACAACTTCACTAATTACTCGCGATGATCATCCAATGACTACTAAATCAGTTACAACCCTCAATCTTGAATTTACCTTTTCATTGTTTTCTTATCAAAGAAGAATTTGATTTGCTTTTCTTGAAGAGCCTTCGTTAAATATACAAAAAATACTAGCACATCAAAACCTTTAATAGCTTCTTGCAAGAAGAATGCCTACTTACTATAGTTTTTCAAGGAACATCAGTTGAAGAAGAATATTAGTCTAAAGTCTTAGAAAGTGAAGCTACTCAATATGATTAATAATAACTAGAAAAACATCATATTGAATTTAGCAATCTAGGTTCAAACATATCGTACCTTCTCTGTTCATAAGAGCTATGAATGTAAATTCTGACAAATGTCTTGCAGTATCATTACCTTCCTCATTTGCTTGAGATCTTAGATTTTCTTTTTGTAAAATAAATAATGGTTCATCTGTTTTATGCATTAACTAATCATTAAATGTCCATATATACAGTCGAAAGGAATGCTGAGATTGAAATGAATCTTACATATTAGGGTACTCCAGAGTCCATGCCTTCTTCAGTGATTTGAACCGACGTCAAAACTGGAGGAATAGATTCTATTTAAGGTGCCACGAAACTGTTGTATTAAGAGAGAACCTTTTTGAAAAGCTCCATCATTTTGTGGAAACTAGAGAATGATACATGAGCCATAAAAACAGATGTCTGACATAACTCGGCAACAAAGCTTTTAAAAAATCCAACAATGTAGAAAAACGCTTCTGCATGTAAATATCACATTGCAATAAAGACTGGGTGGACCTCCCTCCCATTTTCATCAAAAGAAAGCTTTTGAAAAATCATGAGAAATTTCACTTTTAAAGGCAGAATAGGGGAATTAAAAGTGCCACCAAATGAACAAAATGCCAAGTATCCAAGCAAACGCCTTTCGAGCTTGTTCATGGTGCACATTATATGTGACTGGAATGTGGCACATGCACTGCATGTAAAATTTTTATCTTCCAATAGAAGACAAAATTTATATAAATAAAACAATAAATAAAAGAAGAAGCACTCGAACCTTCAACTATCTGGTAAAAATGTGGAATAAGAAGAGGCTAGGGAAGGAAACCTGTGCAATGGGAAAAGTAGCGTGGGAAAACACATGCTATAGGAAAAAAGATTGGAGAAACACATGGGAGATATGCCTCCACGCATCACAGGAGTTCACTTACACAACTTCATGAAAGATACATGAATGTTTATAAAAAATCAGTACAGGCATAACTAAATTCTTACTTTCCAACCTGCAAGGTTATAAACTTACTCGGTCCAATGAACTCTGCAATTGCATCAATTTCTGTAATCACATTACCTTGCAAATTCATTTTAAATTTTCATCCCAGATATCTATAAACCATCAGTTGTAAAATCTTCCTACAAATATATTGCTGATACACTGTCATAGAACTTTAGACAACTATGTTCTCCACAAGTTAAGCACAACACCACATCTCTCAACTCTGACAGGTATGCCCCAGGAAAAGCAAGAAAAGTAAATTGCTTCCAGGAGTTACGACGGTGGAGCAACTCTCAACTTCTTTGGTGGTGGGTTTCCGCCAGATATCAGCACATATGAATAGAAACATATCATTGCAGCACTGCCATTAGGTAGAAAAAAAGGTTCAAATTAATGAGTGATATTCATGAAACTATGGTTACTCTAGAAGGAGCATGGAA